>NC_036866.1:48717767-48795369 GCF_002910315.2 Salvelinus sp. IW2-2015
AGGATAGTGACCTCGTCATCCTGTGAGGATGCTGGTTGCTCTTCAAAAGTGCTTTCCTCTCCATCTTAAATAAGCATGTCCCATTCAAGAAATGTAGAACTAAGAACAGATATAGCCCTTGGTTCACCCCAGACTTGACTGCCCTTGACCAGCACAAAAACATCCTGTGGCGTTCTGCATTAGCATCGAATAGCCCCCGCGATATGCAACTTTTCAGGTAAGTCAGGAACCAATGTACTCAGTTAGGAAAGCTAAGGCTAGCTTTTTCAAACAGAAATTTGCTTCCTGTAGCACTAATTCCCAAAAGTTTTGGGACACTGTAAAGTCCATGGAGAATAAGAGCATCTCCTCCCAGCTGCCCACTGCACTGAGGGTAGGAAACAATGTCACCACCGATAAATCTACTGTAACGGCAGCCTTCCCCTCTTCACGAGGAGAGAGAGATGTAACAGGGATCGGACCAACACGCAGCGTAGCCAGTGCTCAACATGTTTAATACGACAAATAACAGTGAACACTTGTGAACACACAAAACAAAATAACAAAAGTAGCAAAACCGATACAGTCTTTCTGGTGCCTTCACCCAAATCCAGACAGCTGATGTTCTGAAAGAGCTGCAAAATCTGGATCCCTACAAATCAGCTGGGCTAGACAATCTGGACCCTCTCTTTCTAAAATTATCCGCCAAAATTGTTGCYACCCCTATTACTAGCCTATTCAATCTCTCTTTCGTATCGTCTGAGATRCCRAAAYATTYGAAAGCTGCCACGGTCATCCCCCTCTTCAAAGGGGGAGACACTATAGACCCAAACTGTTATAGACCTATAGATCCTGGCCTGCCTTTCTAAAATCTTCAAACGCCAAGTTAATAAACAGATCACCGACCATTTAGAATCCAAACCGTACCTTCTCCACTATGTAATCTGGTTTCCAAGCTGGTCATGGGTGCACCTCAGCCACGCTCAAGGTCCTGAAAGACCAGGACCGCCATCGATAAAAGACAGTAATGTGCAGCCGTCTTCATCGACCTGGCCAAGGCTTTCGACTCTGTCAATCATTGCATTCTTATAAGCAGACTCAATAGCCTTGGCTTCTCAAATTACTGCCTCGCCTGGTTCACCAACTACTTCTCAGATAGAGTTCAGTGTGTCAAATCGGATGGCCTGTTGTCCGGAACTCTGGCAGTCTCTATGGGGGTGCCACAGGGTTCAATTCTCGGGCCGACTCTTTTCTCTGTATATATCAACGATGTCGCTCTTGCTGCTGGTAATTCTCTGATCTAATTCTACGCAGACGACACCATTCTGTATATATCTGGCCCTTCTTTGGACACTGTGCTAACAAACCTACAAACGAGCTTCATCGCCATACAACACTCCTTCCGTGTCCTCCAACTGCTTTTAAATGCTAGTAAAACTAAGTGCATGCTCTTCAATCGATTGCTGCCCGCATCCTCCTGCCCGACTAGCATCACTACTCGGGACGGTCCTGACCTAGAATATGTGGACAATTACAAATACCTAGGTGTCTGGCTAGACTGTAAACTCTCTTTCCAGACTCACATTAAGCATCTCCAATCCAAAATTAAATCTAGAATCGGCTTCCCTATTTCGGCAACAAAGCCCTCCTTCACTCCATGCCGGCCAAAAAAAACATTTAACCTCGTAAAAACCTGACTATCCTACTGATCCTTGACTTCGGCGATGTCATTTTACAAAAGCCTCCAACACTCTACTCATCAAACTGGTGTATTCTATCAACAGTGCCAATCCGTTTTTCTCAAACAAAGCCCCATATACTACCCACCACTGCGACCATGTATCTCTCGTTGGCTGGGCCGCTCACTACATATCGTGTCGCCAAACCCACTGGGCTCCAGGTCATCTATAAGTCTTTGCGTAGTAAAGCCCCGCCTTATCTCAGCTCACTGGTCACCAGTAGCACACCCACCCGTAGCACATGCTCCAGCAGTTATTGCACTGGTCATCCCCAAAGCGCCAGCACATCCTTTGGCCGCCTTTCCTTCCAGTTCTCTTGCTGCTAAATGACTGGAATGAATTGCCAAAAATCTCTGAAGCTGGAAGCCTTTATCATCTCCTTCTCAATAACTTTAAGCATCAGCTGTCTGAGCAGCTTACTGATCACTGTACTGTACATAGTAAATTCTTGTAAATAGCTCACCCCAGACTTACCTCATCCCATATTATTACTTACCCGCTTGCTCTTTTGCCCCCCAGTAATCCTACGTGCACTTTTTTTTTAAATTCTTTTTATTTCACCTTTATTTAAACACAAGGTAGGCCATGTTGAGAACAAGTTTCTCATTACAACTTCGACCTGGCCCAAGATAAAGCAAAGCACATTTTCTCTGATGAATCCCCTTTCCGGATTTGGGGCATCAGGAAAAAAAGCTTGTCCAGAGAAGACAAGGTGAGCCACTACCCATCAGTCCTGTGTCATGCCAAACAGTAAAGCATCCTGAGACCATTAATGTGTGGGGTTGCTTCTTCAGCCAAGGGAAGTGGGGCTCACCCTCACAATTTTTGCCTTAAGAACACAAGCCATGAAATAAGAAATGGTACCAAACACATCCTACTGAGAGCAAACTTCTTCCCAACCATCAGGAACAGTTTTGGTGGACGAAATCAATGCCAGCAATGATGGACACCTTGCCATAAGGCAAAAGCAAAAGAAACTCCCCAGACTGTAATCCCATTGAGAACTTGTGGTCAATCCTCAAGAGGCGGGTGGACAAACAAAAACCCACAAATTCTGACAAACTCCAAGCATTGATTATGCAAGAATGGGCTGCCATCAGTCAGGATGTGGCCCAGAAGTTAATTGACAGCATGCCAGGGCGGATTGCAGAGGTCTTGAAAAAGAAGGTCAACACTTCAACTATTGACTCTTCGCATCAACTTCATGTAATTGTCAATAAAAGCCTTTGACACTTATGAAATGCTTGTAATTATACTTCAGTATTCCATAGTAACATCTGACAAAAATATCTAAAGACACTGAAATAGCAAACTTTGTGGAAATTAATATTTGTGTTATTGTCAAAACTTTTGGCTACGACTGTAGTCAGGCAGGAACTCAACCATGGTCACTCACAAGTTACAAACCATCCCAACCATCCAATCATCCAATCACAAGCTACAGCCTAGGTGTCTCTGTCAATTAGAAAAAAAGTTAATACTCTGGCTTGAAGAGAGTGCATAGTATGATTAATGTTGCTGTAACATTATGTCATCATAGTAGGATCAACACCAATGGCTACATTGCAGATGTGTGACAGATTTAAGATGTAACTTAAGCACATCCAATATTGTACAACATAAGCCAGTACATTATGATGATGGCTCACAAAAATGCTGTTAAAATGGGGTTGGTCATGTAAAATAAACGGAGTGGCTGTGCATCTGAGTTCTCTTCCCGACAGCTAAAGGTCCGAAGCCTCTGCACAAATACAACTCCCAAAAGCATAAAAAAGATATAGGACATACATGGAACCATAATGTGTTTTGATCATCTCTTTCAGCCCAGTGGCTAGTAAACTTTCCAATAATATGTTGATAATGATATTACATTTTCTCTCCACAGAATGCAAGGTGTGTTCTCAGTGACACTTGTGCTGCTTGTGGCCTTGATGGTCACAGCAGAAGCAGCACACAAACATGGTGACAAAAAAGGTGAGACGTGATCAAACTACATTAATGTGTACAGTATGTCAGATTTTAAAAAAATATATCCCTTTGAAGGAGCTCATGTTATGTTGTGTTACAGCAAATGTCAGGCAAAATCAATTACATTTTTACTTGTTTTATTTTTGGTGCCACAGGTCAGAAAGCCAAAGAGGGGGGCAAAGCAGAGTGTGCTGAGAAGCGCTTTGGGAAATGTGTGCCCAATGCTGGTGACTGTGGAGATGGGTTCCGTGAGGCCACCTGCAGTGAGCACACCACCAAACACAAGTGCAATATCCCCTGCAACTGGAAGAAGGCCTTTGGTGGTAAGAGGGCAAATGTTGGAGATGGATGTGGTCCTGACATACACATACAGTACATACATATAATCACATATATGTAAATATACTACATGTATCTGCATTCTGTACCATCATCATTAAGTAACTAGGGTCCATAGTTTTTCATGGTCACTGGTCAGGTCTCATCGGGGTCAGGAAAAACTCTGGTCCCTAATCATAACGGAATTAGATGAACATGTTTTTATGGATGTTTTATATGATAAAATAGATGGTATTTCTTTCTAGCTGACTGCAAGTACAGGTTCACCAATTGGGGCGAGTGTGACACGACCACCGGCACCAAGAGCCGGTCAGGAACCCTGAAGAAAGACCTGTTCAAGTTAGACTGCGAGGCCACCATCACGGTGACCAAGCCGTGCTCCTCCAAACCCAAGGGGAAGGGAGGAAAAGGTAGGTCGGATCTCATTTATTAGATCGCCATAGGACAAACCCAGCGGGCAAAACTGGTCGAAATTCTGTTTGTTAAGGGGATGTTGAATACTGATGGCATACTCCTTAGCAGGTATGCGTTTGTCACTAAACTGGAAAAGCAGGTTCTCCGAAACAACATTAAAACACAAATCCAACGCTGCAGAAAATGAAGCAATTCATATGCTGAAAGGAATTTCATAGCCACCATGTCAAAATCCAATTTGCCCTTTGACTGAGAATAGCCCAATCGAATCCAAACACCAGACTTTTTCTTCTTCTTTTTTTTTCTAGGGAAGAGGACAGAGTGACAACTAAAGAGTGAAGCTTGAGGACTGACTGAGACACAGCAGGTGTGACTTCTGGCTTACTTCAGCAGCACAGTCGTCACCCTCCTTTGCCAAACACTCAGCCAGTGTCTCTGACTGTGTCCAACATGACACCCTATCCGTTATATAGTGCACTACTTTAGACCAGAGGGCCCTGGTCAAAAGTAGTGCACTATATAAGGGATAGGGTGTCATTTGGGATGTAGTATCTGTCTCTGCCGCTAAGCGCTTTGTCCTTCTCAAAACAACAACAACAACAACCCAACAATCTCTGTCTATACTCTCATGTTCATGTCTTTTCACGAAAACAATCTTGTTATGTGTTTTTATTTGTTTTAAGGGTTCAAAAAAAATCTTGACATTCTTCTCAGTAGGCAACTTGACATATAAGTCAGTCTTCATAGTTTTAGGCCATCCTATGTTTGTTTTTTAACAGAAAATGTAAAGAACTCAACTTCTATAGATAGTTGTAATAAAGCTATAGTTACAAAATTAAACATAAACAAACAACACGATGAACAAAATTATAATATTTCTTCAATGATCGTGAGTGTCGTTGACCATGTTCCAGAAGCTCAAAAATAGATATTTTAGAAGATTTTAGAGGAATAGATTTTGTYAGTGGATATGTGTACTGTCTATATCCAGGAAACAAATATTAGAATTCTATGGAACAATGGAACTCCTCTGCAAAATGTATTTTTGAACTATAGAAATGACTGGATTTGCAACATAAGGTTTGTATAAAATAATAAAATACTGTACTGTTGTTTGTATAACAAAAATTTGTTGTGTTTTGTCTGAATACTTTTCATATTAAGTAATTGTTTTTCTCAAATCAAATCAAATCAATGTTTATTTGTCACCGAATACAACAGGTGTAGGTCACCTTACAGTGAACTGCTTACTTACAGGCTCTAACCAATAGTGCAAAAAAGGTGTTAGGTGAACTATAGGTAAGTAAAGAAATAAGTAAAAAGACAGGCTATATACAGTAGCGAGGCTATAAAAGTAGCGAGGCTACATACAGACACCGGTTAGTCAAGCTGATTGAGGTAGTATGTACATGTAGATATGGTTAAAGTGACTATGCATATATGATGAACAGAGAGTAGCAGTAGCGTAAAAGAGGGGTTGGTTGGTGGCGAGACACAATGCAGATAGCCCGGTTAGCCAATGTGCGGGACCACTGGTTGGTCGGCCCAATACAGGTAGCATGTATGTACATGAATGTATAGTTAAAGTGACTATGCATATATGATAAACAGAGAGTAGCAGCAGCGTAAAAAGAGGGGTTGGGGGGGGGGGGGGGCACACAATGCAAATAGTCCGGGTAGCCATTTGATTACCTGTTCAGGAGTCTTATGGCTTGGGGGCAAAAACTGTTGAGAAGCCTTTCTGTCCTAGACTTGGCACTCCGGTACCGCTTGCCATACGGTAGTAGAGAGAACAGTCTATGACTGATCTTTGACAATTTTTTGGGCCTTCCTCTGACACGCCTGGTGTAGAGGTCCTGGATGGCAGGCAGCTTAGCCCCAGTGATGTACTGGGCCGTACGCACTACCCTCTGTAGTGCCTTGCGGTCAGAGGCCGAGCAATTGCCGTACCAGGCAGTGATGCAACCAGTCAGGATGCTCTCGAAGTTGCAACTGTCGAACCTTTTGAGGATCTCAGGACCCATGCCAAATATTTTTTGTTTCCTGATGGGGAATAGGCTTTGTCGTGCCGTCTTCATGACTGTCTTGGTGTGTTTGGACCATTCTAGTTTGTTGTTGATGTGGACACCAAGGAACTTCAAGCTCTCAACCTGCTCCACTACAGCCCCGTCGATGAGAATGGGGGCGTGCTAGGTGCTCCTTTTCCTGTAGTCCACAATCATCTCCTTAGTCTTGGTTACGTTGACGGAGAGGTTGTTATTCTGGCACCACCCGGCCAGGTCTCTTCTGTGTTAATTATAGGGGAAAACACTTTATCGAACCTGATTTGTACAACATGTAGACATTCATTTTGGAAGACTTTAGAATACTTGAAAAAAGGCAAAGCCCTCCTCCCTGAAAGGATAAAGGTAGAATGGGGGAAAAAAGGACGAAAATTACAGTGAACGTGAATTCAGTTACAAATGATCAGTTCTCGTTTATATCAAGTAATACATGCTAAATTAACATCAGTCATTTAGCAGCTTTTGATCATTTGCTAAATAACAATAATCAACTTCTATGAAAGCACGCCACAACAAAACATATTTTGTAAACAATAAAAAACAGGTGAAAATGTTACGAGCTGTGTAATTACATGCCTTGCATCTTACAGTTCTCACAGTGATATAAACCCTTTACTCCATTATCCATGGTCAATTACAGTATTACCACTTGTGAAATACAACTGTTTACCGTACAGTCACATAGTAGAAACCAGATAGAAATGGCGGAAGTCTTTTCTTGAGCAAATTAAGGCTTCATGCCATCTTGTTATGTAGTATACCACTTCAGCGCAACACATATATCACATTGTGGATATTTAATAGCCCTTTCCCACATTCCTAAAGAGCTATCTGTTACACATTTAGACATCAGTATTACATATTGGAGAAGTTCAGGCTAAAAGGGAGTACATTATAGGATTCTATTTGTGTGACTTTTCAAGCCATTGATTGAATAGCCACAAAACCACGTCATTCAGATTCAACTTACAACATGTGGAGGGTTTTTATTATATTCCCTCTGCGACGAGTGGTAACATCGCACGGACACTCGTCTTAAAGTCGCAGTCGGGTTCGATATCATTGGTCTGTCCAAGGATTTCATACTTCCATCCACCTCTGGCTCTGTACTATTGGATTAATATTATGGACAGCTTCACCGTTTCCGATGGAGGAGCCTGAATTGTAAGAACCCTGGTTATTCCATTTGAGTTGAGAGAAATACTGCCGTAGTACTCGGAGCGTACATTGGTCACCTTGCCTGCTCCCTCCAGAGACCTTAATGGAACTTGTCTCGTCCTATTTTGACTACCTTCCCTTGCTTTATTGCCAAGTTGACCGCAGCTTTTCATATGTGCGGTGTGCATAATCAAGGGAGTTGGAGGCATGCTGAAATGGAAGAGGAGGATTACCCTTGTTGCTGTTCCCTTTCTTCCCTGGACCTGGTGCTGACTGACTGACTTTTTAGGCTGTTAATTTTTGCAGTTCTGAACAAAGAGATGCCGGAGGCCCTGAACAGCAGAATCATTCATTGGTATCTCCCCCATCACTCTATCACAGTAATAGACTTATCCATTCCCAAGTGGTTGATGATGGTTCTAGGCAAGTTTACTCTCACTGTAACGATCGTCTAATGGAGGAGACCAAAACGCAGCGTGGTAAGTGTTCATATTATAATTTAATTCAAAACTGAACACTAAACAAAATAACAACGAGAGTGAACGAAAACGAAACAGTTCTGTTAGGTGACACACAAAACAGAAAACAACTACCCACAAACACAGGTGGGAAAAGGCTACCTAAGTATGGTTCTCAATCAGAGACAACGATAGACAGCTGCCTCTGATTGAGAACCACACCCGGCCAAACACATAGAACTAGACAACATAGAACACAACATAGAATGCCCACCCCAACTCACGCCCTGACCAACCAAAATAGAGACATAGAAAGGATCTCTAAGGTCAGGGCGTGACACTCACGGTTTTAGTATTTTTGCCATGTGGAATTTCTTTCAAAAGGTTAACCATCATTTTGTACTCTTGCTTTGCCAACTCATTTAATATGCCAGTGAGCGCTGTACGCCATTCATGCTCTGCATCACTTGAAGTCATCTCTGGGAAAAGGCTAAATACAGTCGCTAGTGGGTCTACAAACACCTTGCACAGTCTTCACATCTTAAAACACGAACATGTCTGGTTTGCGTATGTCTTCACACCCCAGAATTAATACTTGGTGGAACTTAATACACATTTGGCAGCCATTACAGCGCTGAATAATTTATCCATTGTTTGTGTCAAAATTGCTCAAGCTCAGTAAATTTAGTTGGGAATCATTGGACAGCAACATTCAAACCTTCTCTGGTTTTCAAGCACATTTAAGTCATGACTGAGACTGGACCATTCAGGAACACTCACCACCTCTTGGAAAACCACCTGTATTCCCTGTTCACCCATGACTGCATGGCCAAGCACGCCTCCAACTCAATCATCAAGTTTGCAGACGACACAACAGTAYTAGGCTTGATTACCAACGATGATGAGACAGCCACGGAGGAGGTGAGGGCTCTGGGAGTGTGGTGCCTGYAAAACAACCTCTCATTCAACGTCAACAAAACAAAGAAGATGATCGTGGACTTCAGGAAACAGCAGAGGGTGCACCCCCCTATCTATATCGACGGGACCGCAGTGGAGAAGGTGGAAAGTTCCTTAGCGTACACATCACTGACAAACTGAAATAGACCACCCACACAGACAGTGTGGTGAAGAAGGCGCAACAGAGCCTCTTCAACCTCAGGAGGCTAAAGAAATTTGGCTTGTCATCTAAAACCCTCACAAACTTTTACAGATGCACAATTGAAAGCATCCTGTCAGGCTGTATCACAGCCTGGTACGGCAACTGCATCACCCGCACCCAATGTCACAGGAAGGACAAAAAGATCATCAAGGACATCAACCACCCGAGCCACTGCCTGTTCACCCCGCTATCATCCAGAAGGAGAGGTCAGTACAGGTGCATCAAAGCTGGGACCGAGAGACTGAAAAACAGCTTCTATCTCAAGGCCATCAGACTGTTAAACAGCCATCACTAGAACATTAGAGGCTGCTGCCTAAAGGCATAGACTAGAAATTACTGGCCACTTTAAGGAATGGAACACTAGTCACTTTAATAATGTTTACATATCTTACATTACTCATCTCATATGTATATACTGTATTCTATACTATTCTACGGTATCTTAGTCCGTTCCTCTCTGACATTGCTCGTCCATATGTATATAGTCTTAATTCATTCCTACTTAGATTTGTGTGTATTGGGTATATGTGGGGTAATTTGATAGATATTTTTGGGCTTGTGATGAACTACCTTTTGAGAAATGGAAGGATCGACCGGCCATGTTTATTGTCAACACCCATCCTAAACACATGCCTGGTGAACATTGGCTAGCTGTGACATTAGAAGATGACGAAGGAGGTAGACAAATCTCAACTTCCCAGGCCTCTGATAACTCTATTGGCTTTGAAAAATTGGTTGTATAATTCAAACTTTTGTTATTCCTATATATATCTGCAGACGCTTTACTGGGGAGAGTCAGGTAAAATCCACTGTGCTCCATGATGCACTCCCGTGTACACTCGAATTGAGGTGTGAACAGCTCATCGCTGTAACCTTGCTCACATCGAAAACACCCCTCAACTTGGATATATACGTACCAAGTCACCCACTATGAATTTAAAAMCTATTTTATTCTTACGCCGAAGGGGGAAAACATACATATTTTTAAAGACTTGAAAAGAGTTTTCTGAAGAGACCTTGGAGGGTTTCATACGTACTATACTCTTATGGTAGCTGTAGTTATAACCCTTTACTAAATCTTGAAATATATCCACATATCTATGGGTGTTGTGAGCCGTAAAGTATTTCCACATCCTCTCCTTCAAAGTCCTGTTCAAGCGTTCAACAACTGAAGCTTTCAAATCCGAAACTGTAGCAAAATGTATGATATTGTGCTTCTTCGTGAGTTTCTGAAAAGTACTATTAAAAAATTCTTTACCGCCGTCAGTCTGCACTTTCTTGGGTGCTCCTCCTTCCTCAAAGATAGAGTCAAAGGCCCGGGTCACCTCTGCCCCGCTCTTATTTTTTAAGACACTTACAAATGCTATTTTAGAGAAAATGTCTATAACCGTTAGCATGTATTGATTTCCATCATTTTATCAGCAAGTGCCTGCATGTCACATAGATCCGCCTGAAACTGGGACAAGGGATGAGTAGAAAAAAACTATATTTCYAGGAAATTGTTTTRGCACAGGTTTATGCAGAGTGMAAGCATCCTGCTCTGCTAGCCAWTRATTCACTTGAGCATCGCKTAACCTGCTACCTGTTTCTTCAGCTATAGCRCTCTGGAACCTCTCCTTCCCCCCATAAGACCCTGGGTTAGAGGGGGTATAATAAATGTTTTTCATCATCTGCTCCGCCATCCTTCTTGCCTCTCTGCTGTACAGTAACATTAATGAGCCCATTTCAAATAACGAGAACATTTTAATTTTAATTTTTGAATTTTATTTTTGCATACCTTTTTAAGTATTACGTATTGTGGCAGACCAGGGGGTTGGGTCGAAACGTTTACACAGATCAGACACGGACAGAGTAGGATTAGCTCAGTTTCAAMGGTGTTTATTTAAATAAAAAMAAAAMAATAGGTCTCCCCCAAGAGACCCTCTCCAGGATACCGTCTTCTGGGCTCCAGGTCTTGCTGTATCCTGTGGGGATCAACAACTGAACTCCCTCCTGTTACCTCTGGTACCATCCTCAACTATACGGGAGTCCTTCCTTCCCTCCAGTCTCTTCCCTGTGTGCTGCCCTTCTGGCAGCTTTATGGGACTTGTACAGCTGGTGAGCAATCAGCCCTTGATTTCTCACCGACTCCCAATCAGCCCCAATTAATCCTGGCCGGAGAGCCCGTCGAGACCTGGCACGTCCAGCAGATGGAGCCATCGCCTCGTGATGTATACTCCGTCTGTCACCAGGCCTCGACGAGTCTCCCCCTGGTGGCTGACCTGCTGTACACCACAGTATCCAGACAATTCAGGATACGTAGCAAGATATTAGTGRCCGTTTTATCAATGACCCATGCATGCAATACATGGTATTACTTGGTTTARATTTACAGYCTTWTATCTCTGAATTTTTAAAKCYCATACATCCGTTATATAAGTATATKAACAAAAKATATGATACATGTTAKAATTAAATGATGGTTCAAACAAATGAACTAAAATCTTAGACAAGGATGTTTCTAGTTCTTCAGAATCATCCACAAGACGTGATACCTGTTGTGACCAGTGTAGAGTCTTCCCCGTATGTCTTACACGACTCATGATTTGTTCCATTTTTCCATTTTTAACACACACTGTTAATATTGATTCATACTGAAAATCAAGATCAGGCGAGCTTTTGCCCTTCTGCTCCACGGGAGGTTTCTGTCCTCCCTGAGCTCGCCTTAGGACACCTGCGTTACCGTTTGACAGGTGTATTGTTGGATGTGTAGAGCGATACATTGTCCACTTTTTTCTCAAAAGACAAAATGTATTTATTCTCTCTAACATAGTATGCAGATAGTTACCCATTGCTTWATATCTAACTTAAAACATTAWATAATGTTACTTGTTTTCTTGGGGTTTATTGAGCCAGAAAGTCACCACATCAGCCACCAAAGCTTCCTGGTATTTGTTGTCGTCCACTAATGCTTGCCTGATTTCTCTTTGAGTTCTCATGGATGAAGATCGCCTCCTTCAGTTCATGTAGGAAAGCCTCTGTTACACCTAAACCCTAGGAATAGATGGCACAAGACCCATAGACTCCAGGCTCTGACCATGATGTTATAAAAAGGCGGACCACAGTCCTTTCACAGTTCCTCAAAGTGGTTGCAGAAGAAGTACTTGGGTGGGTCATATAAACAAGGATGTCGTCGCTGGCTGGGATGATAAATCTCACAACCGGGGCATTCTCTTATACTACTCCAATCACCACATCTAAAAGTGTGGCTACAGAGGCCTTGATGGTGTCCACAAAAAGAGTACTGACCACCCCATCAAACACATCCTCATGCTGTGTACATGTAGGGGGTGTCGGGGGGCTTGCCTGGGGGAGTAGAAAGAGAGGCTGTGAGGCATAGAGTCCTTAGGGTCTGGTACCCATACATATTGGAGTCCTGATATGGTATATGAAATTCAAATCAAATCAAATGTATTTATATAGCCCTTCTTACATCAGCTGATATCTCAAAGTGCTGTACAAGAAACCCAGCCTAAAACCCCAAACAGCAAGCAATGAGGTGTAGAAGCACGGTGGCTAGAAAAACTCCCTAGAAAGGCAAAACCTAGGAAGAAACCTAGAGAGGAACCAGGCTATGAGGGGTGGCCAGTCCTCTCTGGCTGTGCCGGGTGGAGATTATAACAGCACATGGCCAAGATGTTAAATGTTCATAAATGACCAGCATGGTCAAATAAATAATCACAGTAGTTGTCGAGGGTGCAGCAAAGAAACCTCAGGAGTAAATGTCAGTTGGCTTTTCATAGCCGATCATTAAGAGTATCTTCACCGCTCCTGCTGTCTCTAGAGAGTTGAAAACAGCAGGTCTGGACAGGTAGACTCCAGAATATCCATGGTATATGCTGAAATAAAACCATAGAGTTATGGTCACCCTTATTGTTGAACCATCCTTGGGGATCGGGGCGTAGGTAATGTAACATTCAATATATGTTTTTTTCAGGATGACCCTTCTGGGTGTTCCTTTGAATCAACATCCTTAGGACATATGTATAATGCACTTCCTTATTTTTGTCATGCCCTGACCTTAGAGAGCTTTTTATGTCTCTATTTTGGTTTGGTCAGGGTGTGATTTGGGTGGGCATTCTCATGCTTCATTTTTCTATGTTTTGTATTTCTTTGTTTTGGCCGGGTGTGATTCTCAATCAGGGACAGCTGTCTATCGTTGTCTCTGATTGGGAACCATACTTAGGTAGCCTTTTCCCACCTGTGTTTTGTGGGTAGTTATTTTCTGTTTTGTGTTTCTGCACCTGACAGAACTGTTCGTTGTCGTTTTTTTGAGAATAAATCATGAACGCTTACGACGCTGCAKTTTGGTCCACTTCTTCATGCAACGATGACGTGACAATTTTAACAATATTCTGCCGGCGTTGGCTCTGTACAAAGAGAGCATCCACTAACTCAAACATTTTCAATTCCATTATTTGCCATTTTTTAAAAGGAATAAGCATACGAAACCTAAAATCCCCAGTCAGTCCACCATCACGGATGTTACCATTGCGGATTRTCTCATTGCTGATATAGAACTCCACGCATCCACAAGGATGTCCATTCTTTCTTTGTATTTTCACACTATGAAATATTCTTCCCGAGGAGTCAGGGGCACCTTCCCAATGGGCCTCGTAGCCCGTGAKCAAGCTATACCCCTTTGWGATAACTCTCAGTTCAGGACACACCARCTTGCGAAACACATSCCTGTCTTCAAGCCTGTAGTCCACTCCTAAGGTCTGGTCTGTATATTCRTCTCCTTCGGCTATGSTAGWGAGTTTCCCTCTACAYTCAGAGTAATCAAACATATACCCCCATAGTTGTCCATTGGACATCAACACTTGATCTTTCAGCACAGTTACGAGAGGTATTTGGGTTCTATACAAATGTATAAAATATTTTTTGGCGCATCGTATATTGCTGCTTTATACTCATCCCTTTCTCTATGTTTTAACCGTGGTCCTACTTCTGATGTTAAGGTCGTCACGGGCGTGTCAGTACTTAACAAATCCATGTTTTATTTCTTTCTTCTTTAGAGTCTTATGTGGTTTATCTCTCTTGAGGTTTCTTGTCGCTCGTAGTGTTCACAGCTTTTACTTATACTGAGGTAAACCTACCCCGGAAATTACTGTTTCATATACACGCTCCCCAAACAGCAGATCCATAAGTTCACTACGAAAATGTCACAACTCTTTCAAATGTTCAAACACATTCCCACAGTTCAACAAGGTCCCTACACACCAATCACCAGGACAGCTTTATTGCAAACACATGCTTAACCCAAAACAGCTGCACTATCAGGTTACATAACCCCTCACTCGATAGCGTGAGAACATCCGGACAGGATGTACATAAATGGGCATAACCACGTGACACATAAAATAGGTCATCAATCACTTTTGGACACAAGCCTTCAACTATATTTCTTCTTGCATTGACCCTTTTTTGCACTAACTCTATTTGACTCTATGCACCAACACACTTACGCATACTTCCACGGACACTGCAACACATACACTCACACATAACACATACCCACAGGAACACATTAGCCACACACACACACACACTTCCACACTTCCAGTTGAAGTCGGAAGTTTCCATACACCTTAGCCAAATACATTTAAACTCAGTTTTTCACAATCCCTGACATTTAATCTTAGTAAAAATGCACTGTCTTAGGTCAGTTAGAATCACCACTTTATTTTAAGAGTGTGAAATGTCAGAATAATAGTGAAGATAATTATTTCAGCTTGTATTTCTTTCATCACATTCCCAGTGCATCAGAAGTTTACATACACTTAATTAGTATTTGGTAGCATTGCCTTTCTTTTGATTTTCCCTTGATGTCAAGCAAAGCACTGAGTTGAAAGGTAGGCCTTGAAATACATCCACAGGTACACCTCCAATTGAATCAAATGATGTCAATTAGCCTATCAGAAGCTTCTAAAGCCATGACATTTTCTGGAATTTTCCAAGCTGTTTAAAGGCACAGTCAACTGTGCATGTGAACTTCTGACCCACTGGAATTGTGATACAGTGAATTATAAGTGAAGTCATTTGTCTGTAAACAATTGTTGGAAAAATTACTTATGTCATGCACAAAGTAGATGTCCTAACCYACTTACCAAAACTATAGTTTGTTAACAAGAAATATGTGGAGTGTTTGAAAAACAAGTTTTAATGACTCCAACCTAAGTGTATGTAAACCTCCGACTTCAACTGTACATACGCTGCTGCTACTGTGTATTATCTATCCTGTCACTTTACCGCTACCTATATGTACATGTCTACTTTCATTTCCTCGTACCCCTGCACATCGACTTGGTACTGGTACCCCATATATAGTATATAGCCAAGCTAGCATTGCTCATTGAGTATMTATTCCTCATGTTACACATTTTTTTCTATTATATTTTTGGTATTCTGCACTGCTGGGAAGGGCCCATAAGTACACATTTCACTGTTAGTATACACCTGTTGTTTACGAAGCATGGGACAATTAAAACGTGTTTTTTTTACACACACACACACTCTCTCACACACAGTATTGTATAGCTAACCTTGAGAAGACACACCATTCAGTCCCATTCAAAAATCTATTCTCCCTAACTCCTAACCCTTACCCTAAACTTAACCCGAAAATCTAACCTGAACACTAACCCTTAACCTAGCTCCTTTATTGAAAAGTTATTGAAACTTCACATTTTGAATTGACCCCAACCTTGATTAAAAGTGCCCTGTTTAGGGGACCTGTGTGGTTCTGGTATCTGTTCCGACCGACATTTTCACTTATGTATAAATCGATCTGTGGACACCATAGATCAAAATGGCTTMAATTGTACGATAGCCCTGGTCCCCACGGTGTGACGTAGGATGTGAAATCTGAAACCAATTGAAGTCGGGATGTCCCTCCTTGCATTTATTTCGGTCTTTCGACTGTGAACTCTACGTCACAGGCTTTTCTAGTGTTAACCACAACAGCTTACCTGTAGCCTATTTCTTCTCAACATGTCCCATCGACATTCGATCTAATGTAGGCCTTTGTAGTGATTTCAGTGAACATAAAAATATCTAGTGTCAGTAATAAAAAATATATATTTTGTGTTTTTTAGGAAATGACAGTACATCGTACAGCACTTTGAGATATCAGCTGATGTAAGGGCTATATAAATAAATTTGATTTGATCGTAGGTACAATATTACATTATCACAGACATAAGCAGAAGGCAGACAGAATTATTATCTGAAAAATAAGGCACATTATTTTAACAACAACAATATACAGTGAGTAGAAACATTTGCTTAGTTTGCACATCAATATATGAGATAACTTGGAAAAGGACCATAATTGAAACTAATGTGCCGCTTTGATTAGTATTGTAGGATTTTCTATAATATATGTTCTATAAAATACTATTTTACAAATTGACAATTACCTCAATAGTCCATTTCGGTCTTCCTCAAATAATGAAATATTCTGCAAAGTGTTATAATGTAGTAGCCTAGTGGTTAGAGCGTTGGGCCGGTAACCAAAAGGTTGCTGGATCAAATCCCCGAGCTGACAAGGTAAAAATGTGTTGTTCTCCCCCTGAACAAGGCAGTTAACCCACTGTTCCCTGGTGGGCWGTCATTGTAAATAAGAATGAATTCTTAACTGACTTTCCTAGTTAAATAAAGTTTACATTTAAAAAATCCTCAGTCAAACACTTGTGACACCGCAGCAGATTCTTAAAGGTCTTTGAGTGCGTAACATGCTGGGTTAATGGTGCTATTGATATAACACAGCCAGTAGCCCATGGTCCAAACTGTGTTGGGTTTGCAGAAGTAACAGTAGGTGCCAATGATGGACATGATGCTGTAGGAAGGCCAGGAGAGTCTTTGTCACTTTCCGCTACTATCGGTCTCCTCCTCTTTGCTTGGGTCTTACTGAAGCAGGGAAATGGGAAAACCTGGGCTGACTATTGAAGCCATTATGGATAGAGCTTGACTGAGCTGTTCTCATCCCGTGTGGTTGGACATCTGCAGTCTTGCTTGCTCTATCTCACTAGGTAAGTGGTCCGGGGAATGGGGAATGGGCTGTTCTTAGCGTGACGCAAAGCAGAGTGCCTGGATACAGCCCTTAGCCATTGTATATTTGCCATATACCACAAACCCCAGAGGTACCTGCCTTAATGCTATTATAATAGAACAGGAAATAAGTATTTTTGCATCATACCTGTGGTATATTGTCTGATATACACACGGCTGGAATGCTGTTTCAGCAAATAAGCATCCAGGACTCAAACTACCCGGTTTATAATAATTTATAATAAATGTTTACAATGTCCTCTTTTCAGTTTTGGACACCATGTATAGCCCATCCACAATTTTCACAAAGCAACAACTTCTGTTATTAATTCATCAATCAATAATAATTAATAGAAAGGAAAGGAATTGCATAAAATATACACCGTATTTTTAGACTAAGGTAATACGTAAATCTATAACAAAAGCTAATGTGTTTATTCACATGCATTACTAAAGGGGAATTCTAATGAACTGGCAGAAGGAAAAATAAACCTGTGCTCTAGAAGTTGTCATACTGTCTGTACATGAGTTATATATTTGACAGGAATTAATTGATAAACTTGAACACAAAAATTAGAAGGAAGCCTCTCCAAATCTTCAGTGTAATTTGTACCATTCATATTGCATGATTCAAGCAGATATCCAGTCCAAACAAAAAAAATCACTCAACCTTCAGTTACATCCCAGTCTCTGTCCACAATCATCTTTATAACCAATCCACAAGCGATTTCAACAAAGCAATAGCATCATTCTCTGAGACGTCACGTGGTCTACCAGATGCCCCATATCTGATGTTATCAATTAGGTCCACTCACGTCTCCTCGCAGTAAAAAACTGGCAAGCACTAGTGACGTCACAGATCTCTTGACCTTTGATGAAAAAAGGATAGGCCAAAAAATAAAAATAAAAGATGTTTTAAAAAAGGATAGGACTCCCGTCAGAGCCATTTCTAGGTTTCTTCCTTCTAGGGAGTTTTTCCTGGTCACTGTATCTCTGCTTCTACTTGCTTTTTGAGGGTCTAGACCAGGTCACTGTAACAACACTTTTTGTGAAACTGCTGATTTAAAAGGCTTTACATTTGACAGATTGAATAATACTACAGTACAGTGACTGTACAAATGTTTTCGGTTTCTTCAAGTGCAGCCTGTGATATGAATTTCAGTCCCACCTTCAGTGGATAGCTTCTGTACAAAACACAGTCACTGTATAAAATTACCTCCACTTTTGTGGAAAACCACTTGAATCTATCAAGTTTAGAACTACAAATAACATCAATGGGTATGACATCATGGATGTACATGTATTTAAGTGATAATGCCCTCGAAGCCGGTGTTTGGAGGATATATTGGCACGGGTGTTGTTAGACCCAAGATGAATTCGAGGGCCGGCAAACCGTGCAAATATATCCTCCAAAAACCGTCTTCGAGGGCATTATCACGTTTATATAACGGGGCACCCACATATGTCAATCATTATTTGAATATTTTCATTAAAAACATTATTTTGATTCATTTATTCATACTATTTCATCCTTCCACAAGATATAGTCCCAACACAAACATAGGGTTGACCCAGACGTTCAGTCATTTTGTTCTGTATCTATGGACGTGACCCAGTCATTCATTCGTTCTAAATGTGCTCACTCGTCAGGACACTGTTATTCAGAGGAGCTAGCCAACAACACAGAATCACTTCAAACTGAAGCTGAAAAGACTGCAAATTAGCTGCGTTTCGTTTGACCTTTTTTCAATTGACATTCTTTTGTATATATCCATAAAAATGATGCCAGCTGATTCATGATTTCGACAGGTTGAGAAACGTTGCCTGCCTGTCTCTTGTCCCGACACGTTCATTACCATGGGACAGCAGGAGATCGAATTTGAATATTGAAACAATGTTGCAAATGTCGGAGACACAGACAGCAAGGTTTAAACAAATCTCCGCTGTTGAAAACTAAACGTTAGTCTAAAATAAATTAGATAATGTCTAGATGCTTTTTATAGTGGAAATCAAGTTTCTAAATTGGCTGGGCTGATGAGACAGTGGATTGCAGTCAGTTAGATTTAYCCGGTGGCAACTTGTGGAATAGACACAGGCTGAAATGCGGTTTTAACCAATCAGCATTCAGGATTAGACCCACCCATTGTATAATTACTAATAAACTCAATCTATAGATCAGTGAAATGGTACAAACCAAGTATCACAACCCCTTAATAACAACACCTTTGTGAAGTTTCTTCTTGTTTATTTGCCTTTTTTCATCGTCAACATTACATAGGATCTTTGGTGTTCCTATAAATGATATAGAACTTGTTTATATATAATTTATCTTAAAAGAACAGAAAATATTCATCACATCAGCACTCTAAAACATGTGAGACCGTTGATAACAGTTTAGGGGGAAGAGACATAGCAGTCAAGACTATATCCCAAGTCATACACATACTGTAAATACCTTACCTGGTATCCTTTTCTTCACCACTACTGACCCGAGGACTCGATAGATGAGAGCACAGCAGTATAGTGAAAACCTATTGAGTCCTTTCACTGGTCAGTGGTCATGAAAGAGGATAAGGAAAGTATGTTTTTAAAGTATTGTGACACAGCAACACACCCTACACATTAGCCCCCTGGACAGTTTCATACTGAAGTCATGTGTGATACTGCTTTTTCAAACAGCCCTAGTTTGTTCCTCGTTTTAATATGCAGCATAGGTCTTCTGTGAAAGCAGTTGAACAAGTAGCTGACTGAAGCACCACAGGTGTAATTTATAACAGAAATGTGTTGGGCAAAAAATCCACTACATTCAAATCTATAGAAAATCAACCTTCCAAACATAGGAAGAATAGCATGAGGCTAGACCAGAGACTATTGTACACTAACAAAGGAAGCAACAAGACCAATCATTTGTAATTGATTAGTATAATCAACAAGTGACTGTTTGGCTACATACTAGCGCCAAGAGTTTTAGTAGATTTACAATAAGTAGTGGCAGTAACTAGTGTGAACCATACAGGCACTGAGCAAAACCTCTACCGCTCTCCCTCAAATGAACTAAACCATTTTGCCAAAGACTCTGCCTCACATGGTTTAAAAAATATCACAACAAAATAAGGCTCACAAACAGCTCAGAGACTGTGAAATGTGGAGGCCCTAAAGGGGCAAAGTAGTGAAAGATATAAATTCATAAAAACCAAGGATGACATTAAACATGATTGGGACAATGCTGTGATCACTGTCAAGCANTCAGAGTAATCAAACATATACCCCCATAGTTGTCCATTGGACATCAACACTTGATCTTTCAGCACAGTTACGAGAGGTATTTGGGTTCTATACAAATGTATAAAATATTTTTTGGCGCATCGTATATTGCTGCTTTATACTCATCCCTTTCTCTATGTTTTAACCGTGGTCCTACTTCTGATGTTAAGGTCGTCACGGGCGTGTCAGTACTTAACAAATCCATGTTTTATTTCTTTCTTCTTTAGAGTCTTATGTGGTTTATCTCTCTTGAGGTTTCTTGTCGCTCGTAGTGTTCACAGCTTTTACTTATACTGAGGTAAACCTACCCCGGAAATTACTGTTTCATATACACGCTCCCCAAACAGCAGATCCATAAGTTCACTACGAAAATGTCACAACTCTTTCAAATGTTCAAACACATTCCCACAGTTCAACAAGGTCCCTACACACCAATCACCAGGACAGCTTTATTGCAAACACATGCTTAACCCAAAACAGCTGCACTATCAGGTTACATAACCCCTCACTCGATAGCGTGAGAACATCCGGACAGGATGTACATAAATGGGCATAACCACGTGACACATAAAATAGGTCATCAATCACTTTTGGACACAAGCCTTCAACTATATTTCTTCTTGCATTGACCCTTTTTTGCACTAACTCTATTTGACTCTATGCACCAACACACTTACGCATACTTCCACGGACACTGCAACACATACACTCACACATAACACATACCCACAGGAACACATTAGCCACACACACACACACACTTCCACACTTCCAGTTGAAGTCGGAAGTTTCCATACACCTTAGCCAAATACATTTAAACTCAGTTTTTCACAATCCCTGACATTTAATCTTAGTAAAAATGCACTGTCTTAGGTCAGTTAGAATCACCACTTTATTTTAAGAGTGTGAAATGTCAGAATAATAGTGAAGATAATTATTTCAGCTTGTATTTCTTTCATCACATTCCCAGTGCATCAGAAGTTTACATACACTTAATTAGTATTTGGTAGCATTGCCTTTCTTTTGATTTTCCCTTGATGTCAAGCAAAGCACTGAGTTGAAAGGTAGGCCTTGAAATACATCCACAGGTACACCTCCAATTGAATCAAATGATGTCAATTAGCCTATCAGAAGCTTCTAAAGCCATGACATTTTCTGGAATTTTCCAAGCTGTTTAAAGGCACAGTCAACTGTGCATGTGAACTTCTGACCCACTGGAATTGTGATACAGTGAATTATAAGTGAAGTCATTTGTCTGTAAACAATTGTTGGAAAAATTACTTATGTCATGCACAAAGTAGATGTCCTAACCYACTTACCAAAACTATAGTTTGTTAACAAGAAATATGTGGAGTGTTTGAAAAACAAGTTTTAATGACTCCAACCTAAGTGTATGTAAACCTCCGACTTCAACTGTACATACGCTGCTGCTACTGTGTATTATCTATCCTGTCACTTTACCGCTACCTATATGTACATGTCTACTTTCATTTCCTCGTACCCCTGCACATCGACTTGGTACTGGTACCCCATATATAGTATATAGCCAAGCTAGCATTGCTCATTGAGTATMTATTCCTCATGTTACACATTTTTTTCTATTATATTTTTGGTATTCTGCACTGCTGGGAAGGGCCCATAAGTACACATTTCACTGTTAGTATACACCTGTTGTTTACGAAGCATGGGACAATTAAAACGTGTTTTTTTTACACACACACACACTCTCTCACACACAGTATTGTATAGCTAACCTTGAGAAGACACACCATTCAGTCCCATTCAAAAATCTATTCTCCCTAACTCCTAACCCTTACCCTAAACTTAACCCGAAAATCTAACCTGAACACTAACCCTTAACCTAGCTCCTTTATTGAAAAGTTATTGAAACTTCACATTTTGAATTGACCCCAACCTTGATTAAAAGTGCCCTGTTTAGGGGACCTGTGTGGTTCTGGTATCTGTTCCGACCGACATTTTCACTTATGTATAAATCGATCTGTGGACACCATAGATCAAAATGGCTTMAATTGTACGATAGCCCTGGTCCCCACGGTGTGACGTAGGATGTGAAATCTGAAACCAATTGAAGTCGGGATGTCCCTCCTTGCATTTATTTCGGTCTTTCGACTGTGAACTCTACGTCACAGGCTTTTCTAGTGTTAACCACAACAGCTTACCTGTAGCCTATTTCTTCTCAACATGTCCCATCGACATTCGATCTAATGTAGGCCTTTGTAGTGATTTCAGTGAACATAAAAATATCTAGTGTCAGTAATAAAAAATATATATTTTGTGTTTTTTAGGAAATGACAGTACATCGTACAGCACTTTGAGATATCAGCTGATGTAAGGGCTATATAAATAAATTTGATTTGATCGTAGGTACAATATTACATTATCACAGACATAAGCAGAAGGCAGACAGAATTATTATCTGAAAAATAAGGCACATTATTTTAACAACAACAATATACAGTGAGTAGAAACATTTGCTTAGTTTGCACATCAATATATGAGATAACTTGGAAAAGGACCATAATTGAAACTAATGTGCCGCTTTGATTAGTATTGTAGGATTTTCTATAATATATGTTCTATAAAATACTATTTTACAAATTGACAATTACCTCAATAGTCCATTTCGGTCTTCCTCAAATAATGAAATATTCTGCAAAGTGTTATAATGTAGTAGCCTAGTGGTTAGAGCGTTGGGCCGGTAACCAAAAGGTTGCTGGATCAAATCCCCGAGCTGACAAGGTAAAAATGTGTTGTTCTCCCCCTGAACAAGGCAGTTAACCCACTGTTCCCTGGTGGGCWGTCATTGTAAATAAGAATGAATTCTTAACTGACTTTCCTAGTTAAATAAAGTTTACATTTAAAAAATCCTCAGTCAAACACTTGTGACACCGCAGCAGATTCTTAAAGGTCTTTGAGTGCGTAACATGCTGGGTTAATGGTGCTATTGATATAACACAGCCAGTAGCCCATGGTCCAAACTGTGTTGGGTTTGCAGAAGTAACAGTAGGTGCCAATGATGGACATGATGCTGTAGGAAGGCCAGGAGAGTCTTTGTCACTTTCCGCTACTATCGGTCTCCTCCTCTTTGCTTGGGTCTTACTGAAGCAGGGAAATGGGAAAACCTGGGCTGACTATTGAAGCCATTATGGATAGAGCTTGACTGAGCTGTTCTCATCCCGTGTGGTTGGACATCTGCAGTCTTGCTTGCTCTATCTCACTAGGTAAGTGGTCCGGGGAATGGGGAATGGGCTGTTCTTAGCGTGACGCAAAGCAGAGTGCCTGGATACAGCCCTTAGCCATTGTATATTTGCCATATACCACAAACCCCAGAGGTACCTGCCTTAATGCTATTATAATAGAACAGGAAATAAGTATTTTTGCATCATACCTGTGGTATATTGTCTGATATACACACGGCTGGAATGCTGTTTCAGCAAATAAGCATCCAGGACTCAAACTACCCGGTTTATAATAATTTATAATAAATGTTTACAATGTCCTCTTTTCAGTTTTGGACACCATGTATAGCCCATCCACAATTTTCACAAAGCAACAACTTCTGTTATTAATTCATCAATCAATAATAATTAATAGAAAGGAAAGGAATTGCATAAAATATACACCGTATTTTTAGACTAAGGTAATACGTAAATCTATAACAAAAGCTAATGTGTTTATTCACATGCATTACTAAAGGGGAATTCTAATGAACTGGCAGAAGGAAAAATAAACCTGTGCTCTAGAAGTTGTCATACTGTCTGTACATGAGTTATATATTTGACAGGAATTAATTGATAAACTTGAACACAAAAATTAGAAGGAAGCCTCTCCAAATCTTCAGTGTAATTTGTACCATTCATATTGCATGATTCAAGCAGATATCCAGTCCAAACAAAAAAAATCACTCAACCTTCAGTTACATCCCAGTCTCTGTCCACAATCATCTTTATAACCAATCCACAAGCGATTTCAACAAAGCAATAGCATCATTCTCTGAGACGTCACGTGGTCTACCAGATGCCCCATATCTGATGTTATCAATTAGGTCCACTCACGTCTCCTCGCAGTAAAAAACTGGCAAGCACTAGTGACGTCACAGATCTCTTGACCTTTGATGAAAAAAGGATAGGCCAAAAAATAAAAATAAAAGATGTTTTAAAAAAGGATAGGACTCCCGTCAGAGCCATTTCTAGGTTTCTTCCTTCTAGGGAGTTTTTCCTGGTCACTGTATCTCTGCTTCTACTTGCTTTTTGAGGGTCTAGACCAGGTCACTGTAACAACACTTTTTGTGAAACTGCTGATTTAAAAGGCTTTACATTTGACAGATTGAATAATACTACAGTACAGTGACTGTACAAATGTTTTCGGTTTCTTCAAGTGCAGCCTGTGATATGAATTTCAGTCCCACCTTCAGTGGATAGCTTCTGTACAAAACACAGTCACTGTATAAAATTACCTCCACTTTTGTGGAAAACCACTTGAATCTATCAAGTTTAGAACTACAAATAACATCAATGGGTATGACATCATGGATGTACATGTATTTAAGTGATAATGCCCTCGAAGCCGGTGTTTGGAGGATATATTGGCACGGGTGTTGTTAGACCCAAGATGAATTCGAGGGCCGGCAAACCGTGCAAATATATCCTCCAAAAACCGTCTTCGAGGGCATTATCACGTTTATATAACGGGGCACCCACATATGTCAATCATTATTTGAATATTTTCATTAAAAACATTATTTTGATTCATTTATTCATACTATTTCATCCTTCCACAAGATATAGTCCCAACACAAACATAGGGTTGACCCAGACGTTCAGTCATTTTGTTCTGTATCTATGGACGTGACCCAGTCATTCATTCGTTCTAAATGTGCTCACTCGTCAGGACACTGTTATTCAGAGGAGCTAGCCAACAACACAGAATCACTTCAAACTGAAGCTGAAAAGACTGCAAATTAGCTGCGTTTCGTTTGACCTTTTTTCAATTGACATTCTTTTGTATATATCCATAAAAATGATGCCAGCTGATTCATGATTTCGACAGGTTGAGAAACGTTGCCTGCCTGTCTCTTGTCCCGACACGTTCATTACCATGGGACAGCAGGAGATCGAATTTGAATATTGAAACAATGTTGCAAATGTCGGAGACACAGACAGCAAGGTTTAAACAAATCTCCGCTGTTGAAAACTAAACGTTAGTCTAAAATAAATTAGATAATGTCTAGATGCTTTTTATAGTGGAAATCAAGTTTCTAAATTGGCTGGGCTGATGAGACAGTGGATTGCAGTCAGTTAGATTTAYCCGGTGGCAACTTGTGGAATAGACACAGGCTGAAATGCGGTTTTAACCAATCAGCATTCAGGATTAGACCCACCCATTGTATAATTACTAATAAACTCAATCTATAGATCAGTGAAATGGTACAAACCAAGTATCACAACCCCTTAATAACAACACCTTTGTGAAGTTTCTTCTTGTTTATTTGCCTTTTTTCATCGTCAACATTACATAGGATCTTTGGTGTTCCTATAAATGATATAGAACTTGTTTATATATAATTTATCTTAAAAGAACAGAAAATATTCATCACATCAGCACTCTAAAACATGTGAGACCGTTGATAACAGTTTAGGGGGAAGAGACATAGCAGTCAAGACTATATCCCAAGTCATACACATACTGTAAATACCTTACCTGGTATCCTTTTCTTCACCACTACTGACCCGAGGACTCGATAGATGAGAGCACAGCAGTATAGTGAAAACCTATTGAGTCCTTTCACTGGTCAGTGGTCATGAAAGAGGATAAGGAAAGTATGTTTTTAAAGTATTGTGACACAGCAACACACCCTACACATTAGCCCCCTGGACAGTTTCATACTGAAGTCATGTGTGATACTGCTTTTTCAAACAGCCCTAGTTTGTTCCTCGTTTTAATATGCAGCATAGGTCTTCTGTGAAAGCAGTTGAACAAGTAGCTGACTGAAGCACCACAGGTGTAATTTATAACAGAAATGTGTTGGGCAAAAAATCCACTACATTCAAATCTATAGAAAATCAACCTTCCAAACATAGGAAGAATAGCATGAGGCTAGACCAGAGACTATTGTACACTAACAAAGGAAGCAACAAGACCAATCATTTGTAATTGATTAGTATAATCAACAAGTGACTGTTTGGCTACATACTAGCGCCAAGAGTTTTAGTAGATTTACAATAAGTAGTGGCAGTAACTAGTGTGAACCATACAGGCACTGAGCAAAACCTCTACCGCTCTCCCTCAAATGAACTAAACCATTTTGCCAAAGACTCTGCCTCACATGGTTTAAAAAATATCACAACAAAATAAGGCTCACAAACAGCTCAGAGACTGTGAAATGTGGWGGCCCTAAAGGGGCAAAGTAGTGAAAGATATAAATTCATAAAAACCAAGGATGACATTAAACATGATTGGGACAATGCTGTGATCACTGTCAAGCAKAATATATTGTATCAGTGGGSAAAACTGTGTGTTGTATCTGTATGTTTCACACATACCGCATACCACAGGTGTCCCCYCAAGTGCCGTAACAAAGAATATGGAGTGTAAAACATGACATTCATAATATAAAACCAAATAAGTACACGGGGACCATTATCTGCATTCTTAAAAGGAAAAGGAAGAACGCATACCTGTCACTTTAAAAGGAATAAACTCCCCCCTCTTGAGATCAAACGTGGTGTTCCACAAGGATCCATTCTTGGATCTCTATTAATTAAATTAATTACCTGCCAAACACAAGTAAGTACAGAGGGACCAACTCCACTTGTTAAGATGAATCTGCAATATTCCCAACTTATACTAAACATTKAAAAACACCTATGTAATATTGGGAGTCTGGAGTATGATTTGTTTGACAAAACATTAGTGTCTAAATGCAGTGTCATGTATCCAATTAGTTTATACTACCACTATGTTAAATACCATTTATTTCTTCCATTCCCCAGAACTCAAACCACTGTTATTTGCATATATGTAGAAAACCAATTACATTTCACCTTAAGAATAGGATTTGTTCACTGCTGGTAACGCATACAATAACCGTATAGATGACATTTGGTTACTTTAAGGCCCAGTGCCGTCAAAATTCTATTTTTCCTGTGTTTTGTATCATATAGTAAAACTAACACCGGAAAAGTATATATTAAAAAAAAAAATGTATCAGTGATATTTCTTGATAGTTGCTGGTTGAAAACACAATCTACACAGGACCTTCTAATGAGCAGGTTTGCATGGTTTCGACTTTCAATGGTGACATCGCCATGCAGTAAATTGGTTAAAGGTGCAAGATGCAGAAATCGCTGTGCCATTTCCTGGTTGCAAAAATTCGAATAGTTTGRCATATCAGTGTGCCATATCAATGTATGTGAAAAAACAAGCAATGCATAGTGTAGAGAATCATTGTACCATATAAACCACTGTAAAATATATTTTCAATAAGCAGAAATATTGTATTTTCATCTGTTTGAAGCTGGTGTACAAAACCAAAAGTAAAAGACCCAGGAAGCATAAAAATAGAACACATAGAACAGATATACCGCTTCGTAGACTTGCTTTAAATGAGAAAGACAGATCTATAACTCACATTTCTATGTGAATTTAGTTGGATCGCGCAAAAAGTTACATATTGCAGCTTCAATATACCAATTACAAAAAAAGTTTCAAACCTCTCTGCCAATAACATCAGGTTTTCAGTTGTCCCCTCCCACCATTCCCAGACAGTCCTTGCAAAATTCTTGCTTGAGAAATAGTTTTTTGCTATAAAGCTATTTTTGCCCTTTTTAATGGAAATCTATTACAGTAAGGTACAAAATTGTTACCTAGAAACGGGTATAAAAACAGCTGCTTTGGGCCTTTAAGGTGGTCAATACCGCAGGTCATAGCAACTGTACACAATTTACAGTAGCTGTAGCTTTCCATTAAGAACCAATAAGATTGCCATCTCTTCACAGAACATAATTGTTAKATTTTTCATCTTTATGTCAACACATCTCTTTTTAATTACATCACAGAAAAGTCAAAGCCAAAGAAGTGAACAAACTTGAMAGTTTGATATAGAAGTTTTTGTAATATAAGGTGAGAGTTTGTATACCATTGATTTGCATTGTTAAAAGTGTTGTTGTGGACCTACAGTGTGTGTATCATTCAGGGTGAGGGACATATGGGAGACGGAGCTCTTTCACACAAAGCAGACACATGAACAGCCCACAAAACTGTTTTTTAAATCGTCATTCATCAAGTAAAGCCAGGAGGACCATTCAGATAGTTTGTTTCTTTTTCACCTGCCAGGCAATTTGACTTTCTTCTAATCCGTAAGACAGTGTGTTTCTTTTTCACCTGCCAGGCAAGACAGTTGTAGCAGTTTTCACACATGCAGTAAACAGCTTGCTTGGAGTCACACTCAGGACTCGCTGCACAGCTCAAAAAACAACCAATCGGGGCACTCGCTCCATTCACTCTTTCTCTCTCTACTCAGAGGTCTAACAATATAATAACCCTACAAAGCGATTCAAATGTAAATAGCTAAGCATTATGGGTTTTTAAAAATAAAAGTTATACTGTGCAGGGCATTTATTTTTCTTGTCTGTAAGCACCCGACGTGGTCAGGGGGGCTTTAGTGAAATGATATGCTAAGGACACTCTGCCTGTCACAATAGGCCAGGCACACCCCTGAAGACATTACAGTACAAAACTCGATCTAAATGGTAATCGATAATTCAAGTTTTTTTTTTWATCCATTTCCTGGTTCAGCACGGAGCTGATTGAGATTATAATCAAAAGCTCTCTCACCCCGACGTACCCCAAGTGACAAACCACACGATCAGGGCAAAGAAACTTTGACTAAGAGATGCTACATATACAAGCCTTCTGGCCCACCCACCCACCCACGGTTATAGGCAAAAGGCAAACTTGCTCTCCTGTTTTTCCGCTACAGAATGCCTACATTTTGCGGAGCCAATAAACATACACCACCCCCACACACACACTTACAACTGCACACGCATACACAGAGACAAGCATACACACACGGGACAGCTCCACCTCAGTGCTTCCTAAGCACTGGGTGTGTTTGTGCTGGGGATTTAACTGAAAAGAAGCTCAGTGAAGACCCTCCCCCTGTCGACAGACAGCTACAGCTGAGCCAATCCAGCTAGCCCCCTGCTCGCTCCTCCTCAGAGTCTTTGTGGGAAGGGTCACTGGGCGTAACAAGTCAACAGTCAGGTTTGTTTCACTGACTCCTAGTGGTAACTTCTCGGCTCTCACGGTGTCCCCGGAGCACCAATGGTGAGTGCAGGCGACAGAGGGCTCTGGGTCAGGTCTTGGTGTTCATCACATATTTAGGGGGGGTGGTGGATGTTTGTGGGATGGGTGACCAGGGACCAGATGGTAAAGAAGTCCTGACCCAGGCCTCACTGCACGCCTCTTGGCATCAAACCCAGTCACTGTAGTGCAACAGAAGAGGAATGACGGTGCTGCCTCTTAGCGTGACACAAGCCTGTCTAGAGAGCTGGCTAACTCTCCCCAAACAGGTGTGTGAGTTAGTTCCCCCCAACACTCCCTCAATGCCGATTTGTCCATATTTCACAATACTTTTGTACCGATGGCGTCCCCATTCTTCTTCAGAAACAATGCAGCCTTATTGAAAACATGCAGTAGAACAATACTACAGTATCAATACAGTCAGAAATGATTGACTAGACATTGAAACATCACATCCACCAGTTTGTATAAATCCACTGTATCCTGTTTGAACATGAAGCAATAAGGGGCTTAGTCTTGTACCATCGAATCAGATGCTGTACACTTGGGGACTCATGGGTAATATGACCATGATCCTTTTGTGGGGACCCCTCTGACATAGTCGATCTATAATGAAAGCAGGCAGCTGCAGATTCTCTCTTGAAAGGCATGGCTTTAGTCATGCCACACACATCATATCATGATTCATACAACGATAGGATTATTTCCCCTCTATGCATTATCATCACATTACAAATACACGTCCGATAACATGGTCCCAAAAAAAAGAGGCTTCAAAATATAGCAAACACACTATTTCATGTCAATTTAAATCACATGGCACCAGAACACTACACAGTTTTTTGTTGTTGTTCTTTATAATTACCCTTACATGGCACTTTGAATGGAGTAACCTTGTCTATCGGTCACGCCTATGCGAAGAGGACTGAAAAAAACTCACAATTCAAGTAAAAGCCCTTTCTGACATGGAATGATCATACAGCTAAGGTCCATTTTAAGTGCAAATGTAAGTGCACACCAATGCAGAGGGGGTCACAATGCCACTGAAGCTGATGGGGGGGGGGGCTCATGTCCCTTCTGTTCGGGGCTGGAGACCCCGCAGAGTCTGAGAACCCATTTATTGTGAGATAAGGCTTTGAGGAGAAGCGCACCTGTTAGACAGGGCCACACTGAGTTCCATTAGGGTTCCTGATACACCTTCTCTCGGCCCAAAGCATCGTCACTAGCATCAGTCACCCACTGTCTGCTCTGGGGGATTCTCTCCCACTCCTGGGCAATAATGGTCAAATCACACTCTACCTGCTGTAAGGGTCACCTGGGTAACTATCTCTGCTGCTGCTGTTGTTATCGTTGCCGTTTGTGCCACTGCTGGGAGGGTAGGACCTGCGAGAGGAGGAGGAAGAGGAGGAGAAGATCAGGGAGGAAGAGGGGCCTGGCTCAGAATTGTCCATTCGGCTGGCTACTTCAAACACGTTGTCGATGTCCATGGCCACTGAGAGCCCGGCCCTCGCACCTGAAGCAAGGCTGGGGGGTTGTGGTTGGGAGACAAAGGGCAGCCCCCACACCGGGCCTGGTTCTGTGGGAGCGGACGAGTTCTCCAGGCTGAGATGCAAGGTCTGGGAAGGCTGTGGCTGGGTGATAGTGAGGGGGCAGGCGGAGGAGGTGGAAATGGAGGCTGTAGAGTGGCCGGGGACGGGCAGGATGGGGTCACTGTTGCTGGGCCGCCAGGCTGCGGCGCCGGTCCGGGTCTGGGAGCCGCGGTGGATGCGATGACTGACGATAATGTTGTTGCCGAAGCCGCCCATGGAGGCCATAGTTGTGCTCTGCTCCCGCTGGACCACCGCCGTCATGCCGCCCTCAGCGATGAGCCGGCGGATCCGCGCCAGGGCGTCCTCTCCCGGGGCATACTCTGGAGCCTCGCCTGGATAGAGGAGGGAGGAGTTTATTATCATATGAGCGATGATAATGAACTCTTTCAAGCTGCTGATAGATTTTTTTACTGGCGACTTGCCACACCATGTAATGGCAACTTAATTGGCCCCGGGGAGGAAGTTAATGACTGGACCTTTTAGCGAAAGGAGACCCAGTCCAGCCTTCTACCTATATAACGGAGGATATACCTTTCACTGATTCCCTCCTCTGCGAAACCGACAGTTAAACCCCCCCTTCTTGAGCATTTTACCATTTGCTGTCATAATGACCATACACAGTATTTTTCCAAAGTGGGAAAGAAATATATTTACTCTTTCGTTTAAAAAAAAATCATGATCTAGACAAAATACTCAAAAGAAAATTCGACACATTCTAAGAAATTAATAGAAATGTACTAAAATATATTTGTTGCCTAAATTAGTTCAGGAGTAAAACGTGGCTTAACAAATCACATAATAAGTTGTAGACTCACTGTGTGAAATAATGACTACCCCTGTCTTACACACATCTGTAAGGTCCAGAGATGTTCACAAGTCTTTGAGGTAGAGTCCAAGTAAAGTCAAGTCTTTTAGGGCCAAGTATAAGTCAAGTCTCAAGTCCCTTTTGGCAATGCCTTTCTACCTGCTGTGGGTTAGGTCTATAAACCGTGTACATTTTTGAAGAGACTCCCTTGGTCATTAGTCCATACTTGTATGAAAGAAAGCACATCAGACACTATTTAAATCAAAATACATTTCCTTTTAAAATGTAGACAGTTTACATGAATAAAAGTAATTGTTCCGGATATGAAAAAAAATCAAACATAACATTTTAAAGTGCATGGTATTTTGTGGCAGACATTTTGTCTATATTTCACTTCATTGTGTCACACAAACAGAAAATCTGTAGGTGAGGGAAGATAAATAACAAATACAAATGTAAACCAAAATGACTGACAACTGTTCAACAACTGCACTACTAAAGTGTCCTATACATTAAAAGTAATTACCTTTATCCCTAAAATATACTTACTGACCTGGACACTTAACAGAAATACAATTTCCTGTAAAAAGTAGCAAATTACATCCTGTGCCCTAAGACAGAGAACATTTCTGTTGCAGGCAGGTTACATTTCAGAAAGGTCAAGTTTGTCAGCGTTCTTGCACTGACCCCGGCACGATGAGGGCGCATGACTAAAAACTCTCCCCACTGGGACACTGGTGGCAGGCAAAAATGCAAGCAATCAACTTCATTTTCTACAGAAGATACTTGAATGTAGCGAATAATCTCTGCTCTGACAGATGATTTTACATCTCCTTTCTTGTTGCTGATCTTGTTGCGGTAGCCAGAGAACATTCTGGAGGTTTTGGCAGGTGGTTGTTGTTCTTCTTCTCCACTACTGCTCCCCGTAACGGTGACTTTCCGTGCCTCAGCCAAAACAAGGTCTGAAAAAATGTCATTAAATTATGTATATGATCGAGAAAATAACAGTATATATTATACATGAAGYAAAAAAATCATTATTATTTGAATTATTAAGTGACATAGTGACATTGTACCTACCAATCAGACTCTCCTTCAATTCAGCTTTATCTTCATGTGGAATGAGGACATCATGATCAAGCCAGAACAGGCAGAAAGATGGGTCCAGCTGTGCAGCCATTATGTATACATTGTCACCAAATGGAAGTTGTTGCCTGTTAATCCGAGTGCTCCATTCTGACATTCACAAACACCCCCTGGAATCGGCGTTTGAGTGACTGCTGCAATGCTTTTACTAGACTGACTAGGTTTTACTAGGTGACGACTTGTGCTCAGTATACTTTGCAGATGATAGTTGAGTGACAGTACACAAGGAAGGGCAGCACTGAGAGTCACCACATTCTCCCCCTGAGTAAGGTTGATGGCCTGGACAAAAGGGTCCAATAGCTGGCACCATTCCCTTGGTGATAAGCAGAGCTCCTTGTGTTCTTGGGCCTCAAGTAGAGTATTGAGACTTTGTTGATTCCGATTGGTGGCTGCTTTAACAAGCCAGAGGATAGAATTCCATCTGGTAGACACAGCAGCAGGGACACTACTATTGACTCCAAACTCAGCTTCAAATGCTTCTTTCAGACCACAGGTAGTATGTAGTAAGCTGCAAAGTTTAGTTACCTTAGCCATCATACTGTGTATAATTTTTGTTTCCTTTAGTCCATCTCTAATCACCAGTTGTAATGAATGGGCAAAGCAATGTAAGATCTGTTGCCTGCAGTTGGTTTGGATAGCTTCAACATCAGCATTGTACTCTTCACCAAATTCTTCCCATAGGCTGGGGTTATCCAAATCATCCTCATCATCATGATCATTGCTTGCTTTAGGGAAACAAACTGTGAAGGGCTTTTTCATACTTGCAGCATTTGATATCACATTTGATATAATCTCATTTATGTTTTATACCAAAATTATCACATATTACTTCAAATGTATCACTGATTCTAAAGTAATACTGCAAAAAAACACAGCAAAGGAATACACTTTTTGACCTAAATGCAAAGCCTTATGTTTGTGGAAAATCCAACACAACACAACACATCACTGAGTAACCGCCTCCTTATTTTCAAGTATGGTGGTGGCTGCATCATGGTATGGGTACGCCTGATATCGGCAAAGTTTTTCAGGATAAAAAGAAACTGACGGAGCTAAGCACAGGCAAAATCCCACAGAAAAACCTTCAGTCTGCTTTACACCAGACACTGGGAGAGGAATTCACCTTTCAGCAGGACAACAACCAAATCTACCACTGGAGTTGCTTACCAAGAAGACAGTGAATGTTCCTGAGTGGCCAAGTTACAGTTTTAACTTAAATCTGCTTGAACCCTTGGACTACAATGGTCGCGCCCCCGCGTAAATCTAATTAACATGAAAAAATCCCCATCAAAATCAGTCTGTTTAAGCGAGAGATGTTTTTTTGCATGGGTTGCGTCTCAATCCACCGCATCCGCCAATATCGCCCTTCCACATCTGCTATGAAAGGTGGCAGAGCTAGAGTTGTTTGTCAGACCATGAGATATCCCTAAATTCGGTCTACTCACGAAAACGCCTGTAGCGTCCGAACGGATTGCCCGACAAACAACTCTATTGAAAGCGGAGACGCTCTGTTCTCCGTTTTGCTCTAGGACACACTTACAAGCCTCACAAGACTCGTCTGTAGTTGGTACAGCCTCCTCTGCCAACTTCTTCTGTAGCGTCAGAACGGTTTGGGCTACACACTATGACCCCCTCTATGGAAAGTTGAGACTCTCACGAAAATAAGGGTAATCTCCATTTTTCCCTAGGACGCTCATTTGACCAAGAACCCGATGGTTACTCTGACAGAGCTCCAGAGTTCCTCTGTGGAGATGGGAGAACCTTCCAGAAGGACAAACATCTCTGCAGCATTCCAACAATCAGGCCTTTATGGTAAAGTGGCCAGACGGAAGCCACTAATCAGTAAAAAGGCACACGACAGCCCACTTGGAGTTTGCCAAAAAGCACCTAAAGGACAGACCATGAGAAACAAGATGCTCTGGTCTAATGACACCAAACGTCACGTCTGGAGGGAACCTGGTACTATCTCTACGGTGAAGCAAGGCGGTGGCAGCATCATGCTGTGGGGATTTTTTCAGTGGCAGGGACTGGGAGACTAGTCAGGATCGAGGGGAAGATGAACGGAGCAAAGTACAGAGAGATCCTAGATTAAAACCTGCTCCAGAGCGCTCAGGACCTCAGACTGGGGCGAACGTTCACCTTCCAACAGGATAACAACCCTAAGCACACATCCAAGACAATGCAGGAGTGGCTTCGGCACAAGTCTGTGAATGTCCTTGTTTTTATTCTTAATACATTTGCAAAAATGTCTTWAAAAAATCTGTTTTTGCTTTGTCATTATGGGGTGTGGGAAATATGTGGAAAAAGTCAAAGGGTCTGAATAGTTTCAGAATGCACTGTAAATCTTTACAAAAATAAAAACTTTTCTTCCGCTTTGACATTACAGAACATTTTGTGTAGACTGATGACAAATACATTTACAAAGTGGGATTCAAATGTAACAGAATTTCAAGGGGGGCGAATACTTATACCTGCTGTAAAAGCGTTTCTCCTACCCTTCAATTGACTTTTGATGCCACCCTGTCTGAAGATATAACTAGGGGAAAGACTGCTTTAAAACCATGTAAGAACGTACAATAAAAGGGGTCTTTAGGCATTCTAAAAGGGAGAGTAGTAGGTGGGACTGGGAGGATTACCGGTGTTGGCTGTGGAGGTGCCGGCTTCTGTTGAAGAGTCCCCCATGGCACTGGCCTCGGTCCGCCTGGTTTGTGGCTGCTCCAGACCTCCCTGGGTCTCACGGCTTGTAGACGGGACCTCTTGACGGGCTTCTACTGAGATTAGTAGTGAGAGAGAAATCATTGATACACTAACATTTCCTCAACAAAACAAAATTGCAACACTAAACTGCACAGTAAATTAGATGGGACAGAAATGTGTTGATGGTTAACATCTGTGTAAAATACTAAATAATAATTGTACTGCTGAATATTAATTAAAAGGCAATGTATCATTGAGCATGGGTCTGATTGGATCTCAGTGTTTTGTTTTCACACAGGGAAACAATGAAGTCTCCTCCTACCATAAGCAGCAGCGTGGGAGGTGCTGGGCCCGGAGAGGTCCATCTCTGTCTGCGTCTCGGCGTTCTGCAGCTGCACCATGTGCGTCTGAGTGCCCTGTGAGGTCACCGAGGGGGCGGGGTGTCGGGGCTGGAGGCCAATGGCGTTCATCAGACCCATGTCTCTGTCAAGTCTCCAGCTGGAGCGACTGGGGGCCCTTGGAGTGGGCAAACACCACAGAGAAGATTGATATGACCTGATGGATGGATACTCATTACACAGTTTAGAGTTGCAAATTCCAGAAACTTCACCAAAATCCCACATTTTTTTAAGTRGAAGGATTTCTGGAATTTTGGGAAAGTTTCTGGAATTTGACACAGTTCAGTGAACACAGTGAGCAGGCCAGAGAGGACATGTAAGAGAAAGAGGTGACAACATCTCTTTGGTCCTAGACTCCTCACCCTGGTCTATCTGTACCGCGGGTCCTGCTGGTTCCACCACCGCTGTTGTTGACTGTGAATATGGGCTCGGTGCTCGCTTCGGCCGGGCTCTCTCCGTCACTCCGGTACAACCTGGAGAACAGACAGCATTATTCATTGGCACAGACGATGTCGTCATAATCAGATCTCTCTAATGAGGAGAGATTCCTTAATGTAATCATCACAGACAATGACCTCATTACAGACAAATAATTGACCCTCTCCAATCTGGAGGGTTCCTGTTTCTACTGGCTATTAGAATAATAAAATCAGAGACCAAATTAATCCAAATGACGTCAGCGTTGGAGGTGGTGGTAACGACTGCCCTGAACTCAAGATACCGGGAATACACCTTTGCACACAAAGTGTATATTGATGACAACAAAGCAAACAATTCACTCATGCACTGTCCCGATAGGGTCCAGTCTATCAGGTATAAGCGTTACAATGGACAGACAGGAACACTACTCACACGGGCCTGCAGATGACCAAGTCCCCTTTGTTGGTCCCGTAGGCCAGGCCCATCCCCGGGTCTGGAAGCCATCTGGCTGAATTGATGCTGACGTGCCGCCGCTGGTCCGGAGCCATGGGGTACACCACATTAAACACCATCTAAGGAACAAATAGAGAACACAAACAAACATCAACAAGCATACAAGTCAAGAACAGATTATGTCTTACTGGAAAGCAAGGGGTCATTGGAGAAATTAAAAAAATAAAAGCAAATAAAATGTCTATGCTCCATCTGATCTAACCTTTTCATGCTGGTTTCGAATAATTGAATGGCTTTTATAATGTCTGTAATGYCCAGACAGACAGTCATTTAAAAGCCATTGAAAAATGTATCAGTAGTTTTATGGTGCTTCTACAGTGAATAGTAGGGCTGGGAATTGCCAGGGATCGACCTCACGATATGATCACAATACTTTGGTGCCGATTTGATATTTTTGCGATTCTCACAATTCTATATGTATTGCGATTCCATAGGCTAAACATATTGCTCACCATATGTCTGCTGCAGAGGGACAAGAGAGAGCCATGAGAAAACAAAATTGGCTCCCTATTTAAAAAGAAGATGGAGAACAAGATATGAAGTAAAAATACTTTTGGTGCAGGTACAGCCAACTAGAGCAAAAATAATATTGCGATATTGCCAAAACGAAACATCAACCAAAACAATATCCTGATATGTAACTGTATGGATTTGTTCCACCATCACTAGTGAATAGGTGGAATATGATTGTTATTGGTCGGATTTGAGACAGTTCTATGGGAAATAATGGGTACTTCAAGCGGCAATATGTAACTTTTTGGGGGACTGACCAAATTCACATAGAAATGTGAGTTATAGATCTGTCACTCTCATTGAAAGCAAGTCTAAGAAGGGGTAGATCTGTTCTATGTGCGCTATTCCTTCTCTTCCCGATCTTAAGTTTAGTTTTGCCGTCTTTTACTTTCCATTTTGTACTCCAGCTTCAAACAGCTGAAAATACAATATTTTTGGTAATGGAAAATATATTTCATAGCGGTTTGGATGGTACAATGATTCTATACACCAGTGGTTCCCAAACTGCAGAGGGGGCGCGGGGTCCCCCCCCCCAAAAACAACAGATTTTTACCTTGTCAACTCGGGGATTCGATCTTGCAACCTTTCGGTTACTAGTCCAACGCTCTAACCACTAGGCTACTTGCCGTCCAAAGAATACAATTGAACAAAGCTGAATAAAATATAACTACTTCTCCAAACTATTTGAGGGAGTGCGGTTAACAAAGAAAAAGTTACTCCTATATGCTTCATTTAGAGTTATTAATGTAACTTTAGTTGTACAAATGTTGGGTTATATGTTTTGATTTCTAATACATTGTAAGGTTGCAAGATGCGATTAATGATAATTTGAAAAAAGTATCTTGAAAGGCATGAGCTCTGCTGTACACACTTCATCAGTCTTGCATTCACAATTTGACAAGCACTTGATAATGGATTGAATTTCACGGCGGCATCCTCTTTGTGTGGCCGTAATGCATCCTAAAAAAAATTATGCCTTTTGCGTCCAGTGGCTGTTGCGCTCTTGGCCAGGGGTGCTGCATTGTGCCCTTCTCACTGAGTGGTGCACGCTCCGAAGCACCTCTCACTCCCATGGCTCTCCATCACATGATCGAGTCTTTCTCACAGGCTACAAGTGAAGACAGACACATCGGAGACGCAACCGCGCACGTCCTTATCCAATTCCAAGGTGCATATTGAAGTTACTGGAAAACTGTCCACATTTACTTTGTCAGCCAACAAGATGAGTAGGCCTAACAAACAGCAAAAGCACTAGCCTATGTCAATCTACTATCCTCCATAGTTAAGTTAACCTAGTCTATTCTGTGCGAGAAATACATATTCCAAACAGTTGTGGGGTGCAATAGATACACAATTAATACAACCACTAGCATAAATTATTTTTATGCAATATGGCTGACGCAACAGATCAGAACGTTTAGCTTAAAATGTTGAAAAACGATTAGGCTATTTCTTCACATTATAAGCACAGCAATGCCCACATGGCAGTAGGCTATAAGCGTTAATGTTCCATTAGCGGGAAAATATCATTGTCAAAAGTGACAGCAAATGCAATTATGCATGTAATGCTTTTATTATAAAGGTGCAGTTCTACGATGAAAATTATCTTCCCAAACTTGAAACTCACGCAGAGCTTATGTATGCCAGTTAGGCTCAAAACCCATTGTAAAACGGATGAATGTGCTTCATTTTAATAAGTTATTTTGCCACTTAAGTTGTGATACAAACCTTATCAAAACATTTAGGCCTATGGGCTAGGCTACATGAGGTGTGCGACTAAAAAAAGTTTCAAAAGAAAGGCAGTTTCATAAAATATCATTTAGAAGTGATAGGGTAATATTTTCACCCATCAGACTATTATTGATTAATTTTGTCTTTACATATATTATTTAGTTTATGTGAGAAATTTGTTTTAATTTAGCGGGGYAAAAACATGTAATCTATGCACTTAAATAGCGAATGGAGGACGCTTTTCCTGTGGTTCATTTTGATCCCAGCCAGGTATGCTATACTCCTGTTGTAAAGAGAAGCAATGTGCTTAATATTAGGAAAGTTAAGAAATAAGTATAATAGGCCAAGCCTAATAGAAAGCTGATGGGATCCTCCTCTTTTAGTAGAGGCCATCACTCTGTTTTCTTGCGCAATTGCATAGCCTAGAGAAATGTTGCGCAACATAAGCTAATGGGCTCTCATGAAGTGTTTGATTAGATTTTCAATTACATTTGCATTGATGTCAGAGTGATTAGCGTGACAATAGAGTGTTGAGTACCAGGCAGTAAGCAAGTTTGGTAGGCTACTAATGTCCATCAGCAGCATCGGAGCTTGGAAAAGCCTAACTACTGTGACTGAACGGTCACGTGGAACTTGACTGCCTTCATGACTCGTGACCAGCGGTGTGGCGGTAATACGGTCACCGCAATAGCTTTATGTATGACACTACATAGTTGGAACACCTGTATTTGGAGATTTTCACCCATTCTTTCTTCTCTGCAGATCCTCTCAAGCTCTGTCAGTTTGGATTGGGAGTGTCGCTGCACAGCTATTTTCAGGTCTCTCCAGAGATGTTTGATCGGGATCTGGCTGGGCCACTCAAGGACATTCACAGACTTGTGCCGAAGCCACTCCTGCATTGTCTTGGCTGTGTGCTTAGGGTCATTTTCCTGTTGCAATGTGAACCTTCTAGCAGGTTATCATCAAGCATCTCTCTGTACTTTGCTTCATTCATCTTTCCCTCGATCCTGACTAGTCTCCCAGTCCCTGCTGCTGAAAAACATCCCCACAGCATGATGCTGCCACCACCATGCTTCACCGTAGGGATGGTGCTAGGTTTCCTTCAGGCCAAAGAGATCAATGTTGGTTTCATCAGACCAGAGTACCGCTCATGGTCTAAGAGTCCTTTAGGTGCTTTTTGCAAACTCCAAGTGGGCTGTCATGTGCCTTTTACCTCCCTGACCAAGGCCCTTCTCCCCCGATTGCTCAGTTTGGCCGGGCGGCCAGCTCTAGGAAGAGTCTTGGTGGTTCCAAACTTCTTCCATTTAATAATGATGGAGGCCAATGTGTTCTTGGGGACCATCAATGCTGCAGAAATGTTTTGGTACCCTTCCCCAGATCTGTGCCTCAACACAATCCTGTCTCAGAGCTCTGCGGATAATTCCTTCAACCTCATGGCTTGGTTTCTGCTCTGACATGCACTGTCAACTGTGGGACCTTATATAGACAGGTGTGTGCCTTTCCAAATCAAGTCCAAACAATTGAATTTACCATAGGTGGACATCAATCAAGTTGTAGAAACATCACAAGGATGATAAATGGAATCAGGATGCACCTGAGCTCTATTACAAGTCTCATAGCAAAGGGTCTGAATAATTACATAAATAAGTTTCTTTATTTTTAATACATTTGCAAAAATGTCTAAAAAACAGTTTTTGCTTTGTCATTATGGGGTATTGTGTGTAGATTGAATTAAACATTTTCCTCACCAAATTTAGAAAAACTCCATGACGTAACAAAATCTAGTTTGAGAAACAGACGCCTCACAAGTCCTCAACTGGCAGCTTCATTAAATAGTACCCACAAAACACCAGTCTCAACGTCAACAGTGAAGAGGCGGCTCCGGGATGCTGGCCATCTAGGCAGAGTTCCTCCCTTGATGTCGTAATGTCTTCTACATTTCTTTAGTTTTTTTCCTGTTTTACAGCTTTGATGCTCTGGAGCCTGGTGTTGTCGCCAAGGCGTGTTCAGACTGTCGGGACCCGGTTTCAGCTGCTGCGCAACGCTGATATCCTTCCACCCATAGATGGTCTGCCTGTATAAGCACCACCTGGACTGGACACAGCTAGACAAACTTACTTTGAGAAGATCAGGGAGTTTTGCGACGAAGAATGACTCTCTCCTAATACGTTGCTGCCACAATTTTTTTTTTTATCCTGCTGCTCAGCCACTTTACCCCTTATCGTAGGCATATAACTACCTCATCTGTCCCTGATATCGTTATTGATATTGTTCTTGTACATACTGTATATTATTTGATTTATATTGACACTATCTATTACTGATATCGCTACTATGCAAGTAACCATTTGGCTGTACCATTTACACCATCTGTAAAGACCCATCCACTTAGCAAGATGTGGCCAGTTGTGTCAAGTACTTAAGTAAAAATACTTTCAACTACTACTTAAGTATTTTTGGAGGTATCTGTACTTTACTATTTATATATTTGGCAACTTTTACTTCACTACATTTCAAAATAAAATAATGTACTTTTTACTCCATACATTTTCCCTGACACCCAAAAGTACTCGTTACATTTTGACAGGAAAAGTGTCCAATTCACACACTTATCAAGAGAACATCCCTGGTCATCCCTACTGCATCTGATCTGCATCACTAAACACAAATGCTTTGTTCGTAAATTGTCTGAGTGTTGGAGTGTGCCCCTGGCTATCCGTCAATAAAAAATMWAATTGTGCCGTCTGGTTTGCTTAATATAAGGAATTTGAAATGATTTATACTTTTACTTTTGATACTTAACTACATTTTAGCAATTCCATTTACTTTTGACACTTAAGTATTTTTAAAACCAAATACTTTGACTTTTACTCAAGTAGTATTTTACTGGGTGACTTTTATTTTTACTTCAGTCATTTTCTATCTTTACAATGTAGTACTTTTRCCACCAGATGTGGCTGGCAATTATAGCATTTCTTTCACATGACCAATCAATTTAGACAAGTGTGTCTGGGTAAGCGTCATCTAATATTTATWAAATATTTTTTATCTGAACACTTTCTGTTTACCTGGAATTTTCCCTTAATGTAGGCTGCTACTTTTAATCTTTACTATACTACTCACTGTTTAGCACATGACCTCACATGTGAATCCTTAAAGAGATGGGAGGGGCTGGCTTAAGAGGGTGTGAACAATGCTGAATGGGTGTTGACAAAGGAGTGCTCTCCAGTAGGTACCAAAACATTCAAAGGKACTTTTCTCAAAAATGAGTTTACAAGTTTATCAACTTTTAAAGAAGAATTACTTTCCCAGTGTTCCTCAAATGCAGTGTAAGATATYCCATTTTGTAGCTCTGAGTCTTTACTTTTATCCAATGTAAAAATGTTGCTAGATAAGACCGATTTGAGCCGGTCGGTCACAAATGAGTAGAATTGATTGAAATAAGCTTTAAACCTAAATTGCCATCCAAAACAMCAATTATCCAAGAAATATGCTTCAAATGTTGACTTCTTACATTGTGAAACATCATGAAAACGGCTGCAAGTGTTTAGATAAGCATGAGATTCCCTTTTTTCATCCTATTTATTGAATATCGGAGAAATTATCGGCCAATACAAATAWAAAATTTAAAAGGTCAACATCGGCCAATAATATAAGTGAACCGATATATCGCTCAGGATCTACAGTACCAGTCAAAAGTTTGGACACACGTACTCATTCAAGGGTTTTTCTTAATTTGTACTATTTTCTACATTGTAGAATAATAGTGAKGACATCAAAACTATGAAATAACACATGGAATCATGTAGTATCCCAAAAAGTGTTGAACAAATCAAAATATATTTAATATTTGAGATTCTTCAAAGTAGCCACCCTTTGCCTCGATGACAGCTTTACATGCTGACCCAAACCAGACGTACCCCCACACCAGACACGTTCAGGACACGCAGYTTGAAATATCAAAACAAATTCTGAACCAATTATATTKATTTGGGAACAAGTCGAAAKGRATTAAACATTTATGGCAATTTAGCTAGGTAGCTTGCTGTTGCTAGCTAATTTGTCCTGGGATATAAAAGTTGGGTTGTTATTTTACCTGAAATGCACAAGGTCATCTACTCCGACAATTAATCCACAGATAAAACTGTAAACTGAATTCCTTTCTCGTCATTTGTCCTCCTTCCTCCGGCTTCTTTTTTACTTCTTTGAACTTTACATGGCGGTTGSCAACCAACTTTACGGTGCATTACAACAACCGACTGGAGTGTGGACGTCAGTTCAACTTTCAATCACCCACGTGGGCATATGCTCCTAAAAACCAATGAGGAGAAGGGAAAGGCKGGACTTGCAGCGCATTGAGCGTCACAAATAGAACCTTGTATTTTAGCGCCTGGCCACGCAGATGCTCGCTGAGGCGCGTGAGCAGTGTGGGTGCAATGATTGAATAACACCGCGATGATTGAATAACACCGCAAGCGGTGGTCAGCATGTTTCACACTCGCATTGTCTCGCAACCACGCATTCTCTCAACCAGCTTCAGTTCCCACAGATGTTGAGCACTCGTTGGCTGCTTTTCCTTCACTCTGCAATCCAACTCATCCCAAACCATCTCAATTGGATTGAGGTCAGGTGATTGTGGAGGCCAGGTCATCTGATGCAGCACTTGGTTACTGAATGATTCCTTATGTGTTATTTCATAGTTTTGATGTCTTCACTATTATTATACAATGTAGAAAATAGTAAAAATTAAGAAAAACCCTTGAATGAGTAGGTGTGTCCAAACACTTGACTGGTACTGCATGTATTTCATGAGCCTTCTTATATCTCCTTCAAAATATGACAATTCACACTTTGTGTGTGTTTTTTGTCATTCATGAATGTGTTATTCAATGTGTTTCTATAGTAGTAAAGGCCAAACTCAATATTTCATCACATTTGTATTTTTATTGGACACCTATAGGGGTCCTAAAATGCAAAATCAATATCGCCAAATGATCCATGGTATGACCATCTTAAACCCCCCCTACTTATCCTACTATGTTCTCCCTCATTGTTGACCACCACACCCACACACTACTGACATAGGTTAACAGCAACATGTAACCAGGGTCATGTTCACTATGGAATACAAGAGAAACAAAAAGATCTTTCTCACCCTGATGGAGGTCTCGCCGCCGTGGGGCTGCTGCAGCCGGAACACTTGCGCCACCATGTGGTCAGTGGAGGGATGTAGCAGGATCCTGCGAGATGCTAAGCCCACCATCACGTAGCAGCCCATGGGAGACAGGCTCACCGAGATGGCATTGGGACCTGTGGGAGAAGTAAGACAAACTGACAAGGTTAGGTAAGATTCTTCTAGGTTAATATTGTAGTATAGTTTAGGTTCACTAAAAATAATATCCTCTTTAGTGCACTAATTTATTAGATTCAATGTTTTATACTCAACYAAAATATAAACGTTCCATGTTTCATGAGCTGAAATAAAAGATGTTCCATAGGCACAAAAAGCTTATTTCTCCAACATTTTGTGCACACATTTGTTTACATCCCTGCTAGTGAGCATTTCTCCTTTGCCAAGATAATCCATCCACCTTACAGGTGTGGCATATAAAGTAGCTGATTCAACAGCATGATCATTACACAGGTGCACCTTGTGCTGGGGACAATAAAAGGCCACTAAAATGTGCAGTTTTGTCCCACAACACAATGCAACAGATGTCTCACGTTTTGAGGGAGCGTGCKATTGGCATGCTGACTGCAGGAATGTCCACCAGAACTGTTGCCAGAGAATTTAATGTTCATTTCTCTACCATAAGCCACCTCCAATGTTGTTTTAGAGAATTTGGTAGTAGGTCCAACCGGCCTCACAACCACAGACCACATGTAACCACACCAGCCCATGACCTACACATCCGGCTTCTTCACCTGCGGGATCATCTGAGACCAGCCACCCAGACAGCTGATGAAACTGAGGAGTATTTCTTTCTTTAATAAAGCCCTTTTGTAGGGAAAAACAAATTCTGATTGATTGGGCCTGGCTCCCAAGTGGATGGGTCACCCATGGCTGCGCCCCTTCCCAGTCATTCCCAGTCATGTGAAGTCCATAGATTAGGGCCTAATGAACTTATTTACATTGACTGATTTCCTTATATGAACTGTAACTCAGAGAATCATTGAAATTGTTGCACGTTGCATTTATATTTTTGTTCAGTATAGATTCTCTAGTTCAGTGTCGCAAACCTCTCCTCAAGTACCCCCAGACGTTCCACGCATTTGACGTAATTCCAGAACTAGCAAACCTGATTCAACTAATAAGGTGATTAGTTGAACAATGGAATCAGGTCTGCCATCACTGGAATACCTGGAATAAGTGGATTGGCCGGGGGTACTTGAAGAAAAGGTTTGGGAAACACTGCTATTGTTCTATCCTGGAGGTCAAGTCCATGACGGCAAGACTTTCTAAATAATATAATACAATAACATCCCATTRAGCAAACTCTTTTATCCAAAGTGACTTTTATCCATGCATGCATACAATATTTACGTACAGATGAATTGATCCCAATGGGAACCAARCGGGAATCAAACCCACTATCCTGGCGTTGCAAGTACCACGCTCGACCAATTAATCTACAGAGGACCACGTGATATGACTTACCAAATCTCTTGGTGTAGAGCATCTCCCCCAGGTTGTGAGGGGCCAGGGAGTACACGGCCAGGATGCCCTCGTCAGGGAAGCCCCGCTGGCTGCTGGGTATGAACACGGCCAGGAGCTGCCCGTCCGCTGAGATGTCACAACTGGCGTCGTTGTATATCTTACAGTTTGGCACCAGCACATTCACAGAGGCTGGAAGGGGTGGGGAATACACTCAAGCACGCAGGAACACACAGGATGTCAATACTACAGTTTAATTTTGCGCACACACACATACTTTGTAATTCTGTCTTTGTGGGGACCTAAAATGTATTTCCATTCAAAATCATATTTTACCTAACCCAAACCCTAACCCCTTACCCTAATGCTGACCCTAATTTTAACCTTAACCGTAAACCTAACTGCTAAGCTGAAAATTGCTTTTGTCCTCATGGGGATGTGGGAAATGTCCCCACGACGGCGAATTGTCCTGGTTTTACTATTCTTGTGGGGATTTCTGGACATTTTAGGTCCCTACAAGAATAGAATAACTCCCCCACACACACACACACACACACACACACACACGATGTCAATACTACAGTATAATTCTACCAAGGTAAACGCAATCAGGGCAAGAAAACAAGCTGGGGCTTGTTTAGGAGAATGTAACGTTACAGAATGTTTAGAGAAGTGCATTGTATGGAACAGATACGACTGCCTGTCAGATAGAATATGGAATCGTGGCATCTTGATTCATTCGATTTCTACCTGCAACGTTCTGAACATTTCACATACCGTTGCTGATCTCAGGCAGGTCGAATTTGGTGAAGTCCCACCACTGCAGCCGGTAGGTGGTGTTGGCTATGTTACTAGCCACCGCTGACTGGCCGTCCCCGATGGAGGCACCTGAGAGACAGGAAAGAGCATTGGAAGTGAAGTAGGAAAAGGGACTGTCTACCATTATTGCAGACAACAGAAATGAACACTATCAAATGGATAACATTGAGATGTATGAGAGCAGTCAACCAGTCAGTTGTTGCACACTTAAACTGTACTGCGCTAGCTTGGATATCCTCTTTTACACCTTGCAGAATGGTTCCACCAACTACAAAGGATGGGTAATCAGGCCAGTGAAATACAGCTCAGCTTGGCACAGTATTGGTTTAAGGGTATTACAGTGCATTCGTCTTATAGACCACTATAATAATGATGACATGAGTACAGGACAATTGGATCACTTCAAACCACATGCTCTATAAGCAGAGGGCACTTTAGTGGGAGAATCTTGGTTATTACCTGCTAAGACCCTGTTGACAGAGGAGTGAGTGGCAAGGCCAGGCTGTCCCCTCTCGTGGAAGATCCCAGCGTAGGGCAGATACTCAGGCAACAGGAACCGCCGGGGAACGAAGCGCCCCAGCGAAGGAGCAGACATCCTGGCATTGCGCGGTGTTCTGTGCCTCGTCCTGTCGCCGTTATCACTGTTAAACACACCCACAGTTATTGGGAAAACAGAGGCTATTGGGAGACTTGTGGTGAAGCTAAGGGTTCAAAGTAGGATCACTGAACTCTGATTTCAAGACTAGTCCACCCCGCCACACCATCGGTTGTGTAGATCCAGCTATATGCCTCAACCAAACTTAATAGAAAAGATAAGCAACGTAAATCTGGACAGTATATGGTTCTTATCTTTTCCAACAAGATGGCCTGGGACATCTACTTAACCCCATTTTATCTCCTCCTCCACTTATTTCAACAGAAGACAACGTTGAGGTCTGAAAACAACTGGCATACTTTGATTGAAGAGCGTAATATCCCTTTAAAAAAGGTGGAATCTTTATTTTCTACATCCATATTTGCACCTATAAATTAATTATATAAATTATATATACATTGATTATTGAAGAATATAACTTATAAATACCTCATGAGCTTAGTTCGATTGTCATACCCCATCAGAACCCAAAATATAAGCGTGTTTTACTCCAATGTTCGTAAACATGAACTCATCCATTGACTTTTTGTCGACATTTAAAACATAGAAAACAGATGCGACAATTGCCTGCTACGGTGCAGTCTTGGGTCGATAACAACAGCTGGATGTAACGACATTATAACTAAACAWTAAAACTTCTGTTTCCATTATTGTTTCCATGATCCATTTAGGCAAATTGTGCATTAATAAAATTGGCGACAGCCTGCATGCCCTACCACCGATCTGTCCTTACATCCATATCTCTATCTATGAATTTGAAAGTGGTAACATTTCTCCAGGTCCATCCCTCAGTTATTTACCAAAACAGAGACCACTTTGACCACTTTGTCATTGTTTAGCTTTAAGGGGCCGGGGCCCGGTTTCCCATCATTAGAAACTTCATAGGAGCATCGTTAAATATCTGGAGAGGTTTCCCGAAACCATCATTATTAACATTGCACCTGAAAACGCTCGTTATCTAACGCCTGCCTCAGACCACTCGTAGAACAGCTAAGTGCGTCGTTAGATACTGTTTTGCCCTTCCGCGTTACTTTCTACACAGAAGATCTCTGCTAAACATGGAAACACACGGTTCATCCTTCTCTCTGAGACCGCCGATTACTTCGGAACAAAGTTGACTACAAATACAAAGTTGCAATTTCTACCAACAACCAATGTATAAAAAGATCCTTCAAAATGAAAACCGAGATGACAGAATTAAAAGATAAACAGTAGGCCATAGACCTATTTCAATCATATTGAAATACATTTCATGTTCAATCAATTTAGTTACATTATAATACTTGTAGGTTACTGTCTGTAATTTGTCTCAATATAGTTCATGTCTAGCCTAACGTGTGCAATGATGTGCCAAATCTGTGATTTAGTGAATTATTATCGGGTAAGCCTTAGAATAAGCCTCCTCAATATTTGCGGCCATAGGTGATAATATTTTTCTTGGAGCTGATCCATCGTCAGTATTGTGGAATAATTCTAATGTTAAGGTAAGATTTAAATGGAGAAAGCTGATCCGAGAGCAGCACTCCCTTTCTTTCGACCCTATCAGTATCGACACATGCCTCAATGACGCACTTAGCAAACGTTCTCTCTGCTTGGTGTTTTGGGAAACGCATTTTACATCTTCGGCCGTTGTAGGAAAGATGCATCGTTAAAACACATTTAAGACTAAGTTCCATCCCTATCGGGCAACCGGACCCAGGATGGGCTGCCGCCAACTCACTCTAGCTCCTCAAAGTCCACGTCGCTGTTCTCAATGGCGGCCGAGGGGTTGCCGGCAGGGCTGTCCGACGAGGAGGAGAGTGTCCTCAGCCGGTTCTGCTGGTAGCGCAGCGAGCGCTGGCGAATACTATCCCGCCTTGACAGGTACTGGATCATCCTCTGGGCATAGTACGCAGCCGGGGACAACCTGCCGAAAAAATAACCGCAGATAGAAGGGTTCAATGGGGAATTACAGCTGTAGGGTTCATAGTAGGCTTGCAAAATTCCAGAAACTTCACCCAAAATTTKAGTTCGTTAACACACCTGGAAACCTAAGGATCTTTTCAACCTTACTCAATGGGTTTTATCCTATCAAAGATGATACCATTTTAATAGGGGTTAAGATTGGTACCTGGCGGGGTCTGGGTAGATAGGGTGTTCTCGGGATCCTCCCATGTCGTAGCGGGAGAGAGAGAGGAGGGAGGACTCTAACAGCCTTCTGTGAACAAACCCACCAAACAATGGATCAGCAATTCATCTCCTCTGCAAAGGGAGTCTATTTGTTTTATACAAATCCAACTATTTGGACAATATAAGTCTATCACGGAAATACTGCGTAAAGCAGACCAGTCGTCACTTGCTGTAATGTTATCATGCCAGAGTGGATCACTAGATAAAGTGAGACAAGTGSTGTTCAGTAGATACCAAACTGAAGAAAACAGTCCGAAACAGAGTGGTACTATCTGAGCTCATTCAATAAGAAATGCTCATTTTCATTTTCCGTTTCAAAATATTTTGCTGCGGTGTGCCCTACTAAACAGGACACTGAGGCTGAGCAAAAAAACAACACCGCAGAGACTACCAAGGCCTTTCTCATTACTCTACCTTCTCAGAGAATCCTCATCCGGGTTATCCACAGGCATTTCCTGGCTTAAGGCCTCTGGCGGTGCGTCGGCGGAGCGGCTGGAGGTGGCCTGGCGATAGACGCGCTCCCACTGGCCTGTCTCCTGGTTGAACACCAGGCCCACTGTCTGCTCCCCGGGCTGGGCAGAGGACGACGCAATGGTGGGGAAGGGCATGGCCGCAACGTGAGGGCCTGGGGAGGGCTGTAGCTCGCTGGGCTCAGGGGGTTGGGCTACCCTCCTCTCCCTCTCTTGGGGATGGGGGTGTGGATCCCGGCTCCGTGATGATGCATGGGGCTCCTCATAGGCAGGGCTGGGGGGCTGCCGCCAGGGAGAGCTGGAGCCCTCCTGCGTGGAGACAGCGGAGGTGGAGGAGGCTGGGCTGGTGCGCTCCCAGCGTTGGGAGTCGTGGTTGAAGGTGAGCAGGTTGTGGCAGGCCCGGCAGCGGTTCAGGTGGCCTCGGGAGGAGTGGGCGGCGCTAGAGAAGGGAGGGGGGTTGTTCTCAGTAGGGGCAGGTGGGGGTGGCTGGGGCTGGTAGTGGGAGGACACGGAGGGCCCGGGTCTCTCTGGGTCTATGTTGTTGTTGAGCAGCTCCTGCATCTGCTCCTGGCCGCCCTCCCCTCCCCCGACATCCACGCTGGCGGCCCCCAGCGGCAACTCCAGGTCCTGCATGCGGTCGAACTCCATGAAGTAGCGGCTAAGATTGCACTGGAGCACATTGCGGAACGAGGCCGGGTTGCTGCGCGTGCCATCCCAGAAAGGGTGGTGCCCACTGCTGGAGCCCACCCCTCCTCCTCCACCACCACTTCCTCCTCTCTGATTGGCCACAGGGCTGGAGCCAAGTTCGGCGCCCGGCTGCGGGGGGAAGCCTCGTCCCTCGGTGGCGGAGGTGTAGACGGGGGACTGGGAGGAGCCGTCTTGCTGCCGCAGCACTGACAGCAGGCTGACAGAGGACGAGCTGGTCCGGGGGGGCAGCATCCCACCCCCAACACCACCCATACCCCCTCCACTGCTCCCCCCACTTCCGGCCCCGCTCTCTGAGCTTCTCATGTTTAGCAGGCTGCGTGTCCAGTCAGGTCCGGGCAGAGGGCGGGATGGGGGTTGGTGTTGGTGGATGGTGGGCGGGGGCAACAGCTGCTGGCTCAGGGGCTGGCTGGCCACGTGGGTGGTAGGCACGGCGCGGTGCAGGGAGCTGCCGGCACTGTAGTAGACTGTGGTGAAGGCCGAGGGCCGCTGCTGGGCTCCAGTGGGCTCTGAAGGCTGCCGGGGCTCCGTACGGGCCGAAAAGGTGGAGGCGTGGGGGGCTGGCTGAGAGGCCACCTGGGGAAGCTCGGGGTGGACAACAGGCCTGGAGGTGGAGGGACTCTCCCCCAGAGAGGGGCTGCGGTTGGCCATGCAGCGGCTGCAGAGGCACACCATGCCCAGGTGCTGGGTGCAACCTGGGTAGGGCAGTCCACGGTCCTGCGAGGCTGGGTACTGGCCCAAAGGCATGCTGGGGGGCTCGCCGCTGCCCTCCCCGCCAGGGCGGGACACATCACCCCCAGCCTGCGCACCGGACGAGCGCGATGACAGGATGTGCAGGAAGTTGTGGAGGATTGGCGTGCGGCGTACAGGCTGGGAGGGCAGGAAGGAGCGCTGGCGGAAGTGGGGCATCTCCACACTGTCCATGGGGACCTCGGAGTCATCATCATTCTACAGAACATATTAGGGTACAGTCATGTTGAATGTTTAAGGGTATTAGGGTACAGCCATGTTTTTAAGGCTTTGAGAAGATTCTTTCATTTCTAGACAGAAAACAATGTGCCTTATTCCCAACTCAGCATAACGTTCGGGCACTAAGCGACGAATGACTCACCTGCTGGTTGGAGGGGTTCACAATAGCCGTCAGAAGATTGTGCCCCAAAGGATCAAACCTCACCAACCTGACAGAGATGGAGCTGAGATTTTCATAAACTCAAAGATATCCTAATCATAGCAAACCATACAACATGTTCACTACACTGGGGGTTGTTGCATGTGAATGGAACATAAATGTTAAGACATTTTGTACATGTTTAAAATCCATCTTCCGAAATATGTGTCACACAGAATGAAATAGAACACAATATAATTGTGCCTAAATGGTGTCCGACCTGACTCTTTCAGTCTCGCTGCCGGTTTTCACCACGGCGAAGGGCTCGGGCCGACTCCAGTCCCAGAAGTGTAGCTCATTGTTGGTGGCGATGAGGAGGAGCTGGGCGGTGGGGTGGAAGGTAAGCGAGGCAATGGCAACGTTGCTCTCTGTGAACCAGCTCTCACTGCCCCCCTGCAGAAACAAACACAAGAAGGGGGTTTAATAGAGAAAGACACAAGAACGGTACGGCAATACTGGATAGAAAACATTTGCCTGATGTTTACGGAATGCGGACTGCTGTGATCAGGGTTTATCAACTAGGCAACCAATAGCAACACATTGAAGATGGAAAAGTTTCCTTATGACGCCTGGAGCCGCAACAAACCAGTCGGACAAAGGCGAGTTCCCTGGGGTACACCTCAACATTTACTTCTGTCGAGACTGTGCTGTGTATGGGAGTCTTACAACCTAACATAACAATAAAATATACCAATACAACTTAGCAAGCGGGGACCTGAAACTTGTCCTATTCATCTTAATAGGGGTCTGTCTGTGTTTTAGAAAAGGCACCACTTACATGCAGGTCCCAGATGCGGACCTCTCCGTCAAGGCACCCGGAGGCCACCAGGCCGGGGATGGTGGGGTGAAAGGTCACACACCAGGGTGTGCGGCGGTGGCCCACCAGTGAATGCAGGCACTTTCCAGTCTTCACCTCCGTGATGTAGATGTTGTGGTTGACGTGAGTGGAAGCCATGAGGGTCCTATCAGAGTAGATAGAAGAGGGGGAGAGAGAGAAAACAGGTGCACGGAGTGAATGGTACTGCTGCTGTTATAATGCTAAAGGAAGCCCTGCGTCTCAAATGCTCTCATGAATCGATTCATGCGGCTGGGTCAGTTGAGTTCCTTACCGGTCTGGGCTGAAGGCCAACAGGAACGTGGAGCGAGGGCTATCTGGCAGCTCTACTTTCTGTGTGAGGCAACAAACATCACTTAACGCCAGAGCCTTACATGGAGGTAGCACATTGATTATTAAAAGCACAAAATGACAAACACAGAATAGACAGGTGTTTTAAACTTATGACTTGATTCAAGTCGAATTGTGATGCATTAACTTAGGGATTTTGAAGAACAGCTCCCAAAAAGACTGAAGATRATAAAGATAAGCACAGGGCATTGTTTCCATGGAGACGAGTTACATCAATGGTATACTGCACTCCAGATCAAAACGCCTACTGCAGCAAGTGGGCAGCAAGAGATGGATCGCCTATTACTATTCCATATCTGTTGAAACTAGGGCTGGGCGGTATACCGTATTTTATGATATACCGGTATTGATGCAGGGACCGATTTGGGTTTTTCTGTACCGGTATTTGAATGTTTGGTTTGTTAAATGTGATACGCCATGTGTAATGTCCATTTTTATAGTTTACTTCTCTACTTGAGTCGTCTCTCTCCGCTCTTTCTCTCCGTGCCACTTTCCACACAGACCTAGCCACGCCCCCTGTCACTCAAGGGGCGCATTTGATGTTCCTCAACCACGAGACACTTGCGTTCAGTCTGCATGGTCAACGCAGCACATGCAACAACGTTGATGACAACAATGCTGTTTTCACTTTGCTTCTTAATATAACTCTACTAGTGTTCTAGAATGACTCTATTAGTTTGTGTTTCTTACATCAGCAAACAGCTAGTTTGTCATTTCTTAGCAAGTTGCCCTGAATCTTGTGAGACGCTAATTGTTAGATGCTAATGCTAATAGCTAGCTAGCTAATACAGCKTGATTAACACCAGTGATGGTGTAGACCTAAATCAGCATGTTGTTTGTGCAACAGTATCTTCTAAGTCAAAGAGGAATATGCAAAGCAAGAATATGTTAGCTACATAAGTAGCTAAGAGAAAACATAGTCAACGCTTATAGGGTCCCCGAGGAAACACTTATCAACACTTTGTTCCTACCCTGTCACAATAACTCCTCCCTGGCATTTTTTTTAGTTGTCATCTCAAACAACACTGTATTCAAAGTGACCACTATTATTTTCTAAATATAGAATTAGAATAGTCATTCTATTTCCATGATTACAACAGTTTTGCTCTAATCCGCAAGTCAAATCACAATTGCAACATTTGGTTAAAAATAAGTCCTAGATTATTTGCTCATATCGTGCAGCCTTACGTGGCAGTGTGGAAATGATCTGAAATGAGCAGTTGTGTAAAGTACTTAAGTAGTACTTGAAAGTAATTTTACTTAAGTAATTGTTTTTGGTATCTGTACTTTACTTTAATATTTGACAACATTTACTTCACTACATTCCTAAAGAAAATACTGTACCTTTTACTCCATACATTTTCCCTGACACCTAAAAGTACTCTTTACATTTTGAATGCTTAGCAGGACAGGAAATTGCTCCAATTCGCTCACTTGTAAAGAGAACATCCCTGGTCATCTACTGCCTCTGATCTGGAGGACTCACTAAACACAAATGCTTTGTTTGTAAATTATGTTGGGAGTGTTGGAGTGTGCCCCTGGCTATCCATAAATAAATAAAAAACAAGAAAATGGTGTCATCTGGTTTGCTTAATATAAGGAATTTGAAATTATTTATATTTTTACTTTTGATACTTAAGTACATTTTACCAATTACATTTACTTTTGATACTTAAGTATATTTAAAACCAAATACTTTCAGACTTTTACTCAAGTAGTATTTTACTGGGTGACTTTCACTTTTACTTGAGGAATTTTATATTCACATATCTTTACTTTTACTCAAGTATGACAATTGGGTACTTTTTCCACCACTGTAATTGAGTGCAGGAAAGGCAGAAATTGTTTTGGTTGAAGTTGAATTGAACAGTATAAAACAATCAGAATGGAGAAAGACTCATTGAAATCACTTAGAATGTGTGTTTTGCCACCCTAGGATCACTCACTACTCATAAAGCAAATGTAGAACTTTTATTATTCAAAAACTAAAAATACCATCATACCATCCAATTTATTTATTTTTTAAATACTGTGATATAATATTTTGGCCATATCGCCCAGCCCTAGTTGAAACCAAAGCAGTTTTGACTAATCTCTTCACTGGGATAGTGGGTCGTCTTTGGCTGTTACCTGACTCTGCCATTTCATCCAGCGGACCTTCTCCTCCACCATCTGCTGCAGGAGGCGCTGGGAACCAAAGGCCTGCGAGCCGCGCTCCCGGGTGGACAGGATCCGCACAGAGTTCCTTTGATGACGAGAGGCCATGGTTCTCCTCCTGTACAGGCCGGGGCCACACCACTGCTCTCTGCCTGCTCTAGGGAGAGTCACTTCTGCTGCTGCTAGCTCGCCATGCAGAGGCTGGGGAGGGAAGAGAGGGCCAAGAAGGAGATSGTAGTTAGTTGTTGCGGTGGGGTAGGCATAGGTTTTGCACAGGGAAAGGGAAGGGAAAAAAGAGGGTTGCCTAGTAGATGACTTTATTGAAGTAACAGAAAACGAGAGTTTGACAGAGGACCACATTGTAGATCATAAGGGTGTGTGCTGTGTGATGTGAGGGGGCAGTTCTAGGCCTGAACTTTATTAGTAGCATGACTGGCGAAGATAGCCGATTATGTAAACTGACAGCTAGAGGCAGCATTCCCCAATGAGTGCTATGGAACTATTTAGGAGATCAGTACTAAGATATTCTGTGTCCTTAAATAAAAACATGCAAGTTTGCAGCTCTCTGGCTAGCATACACATGCAGCCAAAGCTAAAACCTCACATCTGGAAGGTTGCCTAAACAGTTGCCTAAACTGTTTTAGAATTTTGTCATATTTTGGTTCCAAATTGGCAAAACACCACAGCCAATGCAAAACAGTACCGCTTTAGCACTCCCTTAACACATAAGAGTCTAAGCCGGGGGATGGGGTGCTACTAAGCTATACGGAACTGTTTTAGGAATGTCACAGCAAGGATAATCTTGCTTTTTGAATTTTAAGACTTTTTGAAGTATCAAAAAAACATGAAAAAATATTTGATGAATAATTATTTGGGCCTTACCGCTGTTTGCCCATTCAAACGAATTGAATAACATAATCACTACATGGAACAACATAGTCCCAAAATAAAAATACAAAGGAAGTTTGTTCTGAAGTGTTTATCCTATATCTGAGAGATACAATTGAAGTCGGAAGTTTACATACACTGAGGTTGGAGTCATTAAAACTCGTTTTTCAACCACTCCACAAATTTCTTGTGAACAAACTATAGTTTTGGCAAGTTGGTTAGAATATCTACTTTGTGCATGACACAAATCATTTTTACAAACATTTGTAAACAGATTATTTCACTTATAATTCACTGTATCACAATTCCAGTGGGTCAGAAGTGTACATACACCAAGTTGACTATGCCTTTAAACAGCTTGGAAAATTCCAGAAAATGATGTCATGGCTTTAGAATCTTCTGATAGCCTAATTGACATCATTTGAGTCAATTGGAGGTGTACCTGTGGATGTATTTCAAGGCCTACCTTCAAACTCCGTGCCTCTTTGCTTGACATCAAGGGAAAATCAAAAGAATTAGCCAAGACCTGAGAAAAAAAWTTGTAGACGTCCACAAGTCTGGTTCATCCAAGGGAGCATCTGTACAAACAATAGCACGCAAGTATAAACACCATGGGACCACGCAGTCGTCATACCGCTCAGGAAGGAGACGTGTTCTGTCTCCTAGAGATGAACGTACTTTGGTGCGAAAAGTGCAAATCAATCCCAGAACAACAGCAAAGGACCTTGTGAAGATGCTGGAGGAAACAGGGACAAAAGTATCTATATCCACAGTAAAACAAGTCCTATATCAACATATCCTGAAAGGCCGCTCAGCAAGGAAGAAGCCACTGCTCCAAAACCGCCATAAAAAAGCCAGACTACGGTTTGCAACTGCACATGGCGACAAAGATTGTACTTTTTGGAGAAATGTCCTCTGGTCTGATGAAAGAAAAATATAACTGTTTGGCCATAATGACCATCGTTATGTTTGGAGGAAAAAGGGGGAGGCTTGCAAGCTGTTGCATCCCAACCGTGAAGCACGGGGGTGGCAGCATCATGTTGTGGGGGTACTTTGCTGCAGGAGGGACTGGTGCACTTCACAAAATACATGGCATCATGAGAGAGGAAAATTATGTGGATATATTGAAGCAACATCTCAAGACATCAGTCAGGAAGTTAAAGCTTGGTCGCAAATGGGTCTTCCAAAAGGACAATGACCCCAAGCATACTTCAAAGTTGTGGCAAAACGGCTTAAGGACAACAAAGTCAAGGTATTGGAGTGGCCATCACAAAGCCTTGACCTCAATCCTATGGAAAATGTGTGGGCAGAACTGAAAAGGCGTGTGCGAGCAAGGAGACCTACAAACCTGACTCAGTTACACCAGCTCTGTCAGAGGGAATGGGCCAAAATTCACCCAACTTATTGTGGGAAGCTGGTGGAAGGCTACCCAAAACATTTTACCCAAGTTAAACAATTTAAAGGCAATGCTACCAAGTACTAATTGAGTGTATGTAAACGTATGACCTACTGGGAATGTGGTGAAAGAAATAAAAGCTCATTCTTCCTACTATTATTCTAACATTTCACATTCTTAAAATAAAGTGGTGATCCTAACTMACCTAAGACAGGGAATTTTTACTTGAATTAAATGTCAGGAATTGTGAAAAACTGAGTTTAAATGTATTTGTCTAAGGTGTATGTAAACTTCCGACTTCAACTGTATAAGAAAGTTTTTTTTTTTTTTAACACCTTATTTTGGGCACTAAACAGTCTCCATATATACCTCCATTCATTTTGTTCAACTGGTACCGAGGGACCTTCAGGCGAGTCTTGTGAGGACCGTGAGCGTCCTAGAGCAAAACATGTACGTGTTCGGGAGAGTCTCACCTTAACACGGAGGGGTCATATTAGGGTGTAGCCCAAAATGTTCGGACGCTACAGACAGAAGTTGGCAGATCGGCTGTACAAACTTCAGACGAGTCCCAAGACGCTTGTGGGGTCATGGAGCAAAACGGAGAACACCACTGTGTTTGTGAGAGTCATCTTTCCATAGAAGGGTCATAGTTTTGTAGGCCAAACTATTCGGACGCTAAAGACGATTTTGTGAGAAGACCGATTTTCGGGATGTCTCATGGTCTGACAAACACCACTCTAGCTCTGTCACTGCAAATACAGAAGTGTTACATAGGCGGACGCAGTGGATTGAGACGCATCCAATGCCAAAAAAAAAAAAAAGATCTTTCTAGCTTAAAATGAAGAATTTTTAAGGAATATTTTATTATTATGCTAATTAGATTTCCGGGTGGGCGTGGACATCGACCTTAGGGTCGAAACCCTAAGGCATTTTTATCAAGATGATACAAACCTTTACAAGCTGATACTAAACACTTAGTCTATATGTCCGTATTCAAGGAATGCTGATATTTCATCTGTACTGACACTGACTAAACATAGGCCTGGTGCCTAGGTACATGTCGTTATTAAATAGACAACTGCGGGTTTTCAAGGAAAATGTCTGCTCTCAAGCTGTCAAATAGTTCATGGTTGTCGAGAAAACAGATGAAAACAGGTGAAATACTACATTTCAAATCACATAAGAATGATCATTCTGATTACTGAAATGCTCAACTAACAAACAAAATATTAAACCACTGTAAAAGGTCTAAACAAGCACCTACAGTATATTTTCAAAATAGTAGCCGACTACCTTGGGAGGTCAGCTTTAGCTTACATTGTTAACCATGTAGCTAGGCTAACTTCAAATAAGAAGTATTGGTAAAATGATGAATATATCTAGCTTATTAACAACAAACAAGAAATTAGCTAGCTAGCTAGCTATCTAGCAAATATTTAAGAAAACAGCATGGTACCGCCGTAAATTTGTTTTCAATTTGGATATTGGTTTGACATTCAGAGTTTTCTCTCAATACCTCTTCGAAAGAAGATCTTAGCTAGGATGAATAGAGTGATACATGTATAATCAGATGACAGAGATCAACATAGCTACAGCGTTTTTTCACACCATTCCATTCAGTCTTAAAAAAGTGACTTTACATTGGTTTCAATGGGGGAATATTATGCACCCATGGCTAAGGGCCTGTCTTAACCTGGCATTTACTGAAAACCTACATTTTGTCTCAATTAAATGATCTAGAGATCTTAAACCAAGGTTATATTTTTCTCACAACAATTATATTTAGACATTTTATCTAGTTTAAAACAATATACACTGAACAAAAATATAAACGCAATATGTAAAGTGCTGGTTCCATGTTTTATGAGTTGAAGTAAAAGATCACAGAGATTTTTCATACGCACAAAAAGCTTATATCTCTCAAAATGTTGTGCACAAGTTTGTCAAGATAATAAATCCACCTGATAGGTGTGGCATATCAAGAAGCTGATTAAACAGCATGATCATTACACAGGTGCATCTTGTGCTGGGGAAAAATAAAAGGCCACTAAAATGTGCAGTTTTGTCACGCAACACAATGCCACAGATGTCTCAAGTTGAGGGGGCATGCAATTGACATGCTGACTGCAGTAATTTCCACCAGAGAAGTTCCCAAAGAATTGAATGTAAATTTCTCTACCATAAGACACCTCAAACTTATTTTTAGAGWATTTGGCAGTACGTCCAACCAGCCTCACAACCGCAGACCACGCCAACCCAGGACCTCTACATCCGGCTTCTTCACCTGTGGGATCGTCAGAGGGAGGGAGTATTTCWGTCTGTAATAAATCCCTTTTTTGGCTGGGCTTGGCTCCCAAGTGGGTGGGCCTATGCTCTCCCAGGCCCACCCATGGCTTCACCCCTGCCCAGTCAMGTGAAATCCATAGATTAGGGCCTAATGAATTTATTTCAACTGACCGATTTCTTTACATTAACTGTAACTCAGCAAAATCTTGAAATTGTTGCGTTTATGTTTTTGTTTAGTATAACGTCACCAATTTCTTTTAACATACAATATAGTTCCGTATTTAAATGATTAATGTTATAGTATTTTTTACTCCTTTTTATCAAGGGTGGCAAAAATTTGAGGTGACTGTACATGATAAATATGTGCAATATTGGAAAGTATGTTCAGTGTTGGATTTCAAAACCATCTGGATATTAACTATAGAAAATAAGATCTGCATGTGCATTAGTAACCAAAACACTAWTATGAAAAATATTTCTGGCGATTCAAACGGGAGGATAAAATAAAATAAAAACATGTACTTTGATAAGAGATCAAGTTGATCTGTAGCTTATATGGATCGTGAGTTATTGAATATTAGACCCATCACAGGATATATTCATGCAAAATCAGTTAAATAAAAAATTGCATTTCTAATGGGCTATGGGCAGGGAAGGTCAGTGACCCAACATCAAGTGGTTTTAGGTGTATATGTCAATTGTACTGGAAGCTATTTAAAATMTGATCWGTARGTGAATTAACCCTTTACACTTGTACCCATAAAGGGGTTGAAAATGGCACTGATAAGCACCTATAATGCAACGCAATGGCTATACAGTAACATTAACGTCAGAGCTCAGGCTTCACAGCGCTGTATGGGTTTTGACTGACAGCCGTTCCAAACTTAAGCACTGCACGAGACAAGAAGTTGCCCCCATCCCGCAAATTGGGCACATTTTGCAAAMGTTTTGTTGTCTAAGTGAGGGAAATACTGTAAATGAAGAGGACTCTATGTATTTTGAAAGATGAGATGTTGATGATTATAATAAATACCGCTTTGATGTCATACCAGCAAGCCAAACACCTGGGAACCCAAATGTGCACTTCACATTCCCATATCATAAAACATGTCATACACGGTGTGAACATTTATGGTCACTATGTTTGATGATTCGTAACAAGATGACATGGCGTCATACCCTGAGTTGTTCTGAACAGAATGAGCCTGTTTGTCTATTGTTAAGAACATTTGTAGCGGAACACGCTCCTGAACCCATTCATGACTCCTTTCTACACGCACCAAAGTTACAATCTGTTTCTCTGAATTGCCTTGTGAAAGCCCAATACTAAGATCATATTCTATCATTTAGATAGTCATGTTGGCAATAGAACAAGATTTCAAATGATGCCCACCTGACCCAGATTGTGATTTATAATAGGCCGTTGGATTACGTTAACAACAACAGTAATTGTGTGATTGCGGGGATGCAGGTTTGTGTTCCAAACAAAACTACAAGTGTGCTTGCTCTAGTTCCTCAGTGGCACAGCTAGGAGAACAAAAAAAGAATTAAAATTACAAATAAAAGCACCTTATAGTTGAAGACTCTTCTTTGAGTCATAAAAGTGCATTGAAATGAATTGGGAACTGGGCACACTTGGTGTGTGGCCACTTGGAGACACCAGATAGTCCTCTCACTCAAACCCTTGTCATTTTTTTGTCTTATGTTGCACCTACCCCAAATTTTCCAGGAATAGTCTTGTATGATCTACTGAAAAGTGTATGTTCCAGATGCGTAGGAGTCAAAATAAGAATACTGGAAGAAAGAGAGACCCACACACTGTCTAAAAAAAGAATAGATCCAAAATTGAGGCTTGAATGCAAAATAAGGATGTTCATTGAAACATGGTACCCCAAAAAATGTATCATAGTGCAAGAAGGTGCATAAATAAAAAGTGAAAACAATGTGTTTTTTMGGGCACCATGTTTCAARGAACATCCTTATTTTGCATTCAAGCCTCAATTTTGGATATATTCCTTTTTTCGACAGTGTGTGGGTCTCTATTTCTTTCAGAGATATTCGTATCATGTATCATTGTATCCAGAGAAATTATTGTTACTTCACATTGTGGTTTTACATCTCTAGTTCACCTTGATAGGAAGCTTTTGAACAGTATCCTTGTAAATGGTTCAAATATATCACCCTTAGTAGTTAGCGGTAACTAATAAAAATGCTGGGCCCTTCAGCGACTGGGGGCCCTATGTAGTGTGTATAATCTTCATATAGGGCTAAACCTCAAGAATGGAATGCAGGGAAAGTAGRGAACTCTAAAAGAAGCATGGCCGATGGAAAAGTTAGGAACATGTCTGAAACCAATAGCACGTGGGGAGAAGACGAGKGCACAGACAAGGATGAAGGAGGATGTGGAACATGAATCAGAAGGAGGTGGAAATGAGGAAGAATGGGAAAAGGAACAAAGTTGGGGTGGGAAAGAAGACACCTAGTGTTGAGAATACCTCATATCTGTTGGGAGTCTGGTTTCTGYGAGGGTTGGGGCCCAAATTGGCGAATTTGTTGGAAGTATCCAAGATGGTGGAGAGAAGTGGAAATAAAGGCGGTCAGGAGGATTGGGTTGGCCTTGATTTTTTGTGTTTCTGCTGAACAGAAGAAGCTTGTTTTGGAATCTCGGGCGAATGGATGACTGTGCTGTGTCATGCTTTGAGCTACAGAGAAGAGCACCTGTCAAGYCATTCATTTCCGGTGTCTTGGAGGAAGTAGGCATCAAAGTGCTGAAGAGTATTCATGGAGCGGTTGATGCATGTAGGATACATTTTTGAGTTGATGGCAAGAAAGAAAATAGTTTGTCTATTCTTGTGTTTTTTTGGGGAGTCCCTCCCGACCCGAGTTAACCTGGTAAGAGCTTTTATTTCCAGGCCTTTGCAGTGTAAATGGTGTACTGTAGAATGTAGAATGTTTGGACATGTACCGTTCTGAGCATTTCATATGCAGAGATGATCAAAATGGTTGAGGGAATGAATGATTCTTCTGAGGACTCCATGGAGTTGGATCGGGAGCCAGAGATATTACGTGTAAAGAAGGTGGAATTTGTGATTTTTATGGCAATGGTGATCAACGGCATGACTAAAGTGGAGGGAAGATTTACATTATTGTGGATGTGGCCGAGCGGTTCCTGGGACTAATGGATTTCTCAAGGAAGGAGTTATCAATGCTGTCGCAAGCAGTGTTACCCTCTCATGCCCAAGAGCCTGGGGAGGGAGCTATTGAAGAAATGGGAGACACACTTTTTACAAAACTGTCTGGATTACACCCCCAATCACTGTATGGAGTTTGTTTGTTTACCCTTGGACAGTTGGTGGCGGTAATGCACCACAAACATTGGATGCCAACTTTTGTTTAAACCCCACTGAAGAGAAATGTTTGCAACAACAAACAAAAAGTGCTTACACGCAATCACCGGTATTGCACTTTTACGATGGTCCCTAACCAACGGGAGCGCCAGAAAGTAGCATATGTCATCCTTGCTGGCTCGGAAAGAGTGGGACCATCGGTAAAAAATATATACAAATAAACTCTCTACCGTCATCCTAGGACCTTCCGTCAGAGAGGTATTGACGACCGTACTCCAAATATCGAAAGTAAAAACCGCTGCGGTCAGCTTGCTAATGTTAGCTAACTCAAGACATGGTTATGAAACAACTAGTGCTAACCAACGAGCTAGAAAATGGTCAGCTAATCAACCAGGTAGTCAAAAACAAATATAGTAAGCAAACATTAACTAGATAAAAAACTCAACTACGTGTCATATTCYGTGGACAAACAGACAACCAATCCTTTCAAAACGATAGCTAGCAACCAGAAGCCCAGCGAATTGCAAATGTTTTTTTCATAGCTTCCGTTAGCTAATTTGTCAGACTCTAGCTACCCAGGAAAAACGGCTAACTAGCAATGTTAACCCGCTAAACTTGGTAAATAGCCAATACAAAAAAAGCTGCTAGTTAGCTACCTAGCTAAAGTTAGCTAGGAGGGGTAGCTAGCAATCCTAAGTGCCAGTCCCGGATATTAGCATAACTACCTAGCTATACAAGCATTTAAACATATATATGAGACTTAACAAACAATCTGCTAAAAGTCTACAGAGGCCATGGCCTACCTTTATTTATTGTATTTCTGTTGAAATTTGTCATCGTAGGCGGACCAACTAAAGCTAGCTGATTCGCTAGCAAGCAAAAATGTACGGGGAGTACTGGCTACACTTCGCTTTGACACATTCATGCATTTACCAATATGATTGACAAATAACAATCTTATTATACTTGCGATTGATTACATTCATATCCTCTGGAAAAGCTATTTCAACATAATTTCTTGCATGGCGCTAATTCGTTGTGCTAGCTATCCGTCTACTGTTTCCCAGTTTAGGAAACAGACAGTCACATGAGCAGAGCCCAGATCGCAAAGAACACAGAGTGAATCGATGCGCTAAAACATGAACGAGAATATTATTTGCCGGTGCCTCTATTTATTTCATAATTTTTACTAAAAGGACTTGATTTGAAGTCATTTATCTAACATCCTAATGAAACCAACTATTTTATTTGTACTATTATTTATATAAATGACATTTGAAATACATTTATTTTGCTGAGGAGGAGTCCCCCTTTCTGTCCAATGAGGTCATTTCTGGAGACTATAAGAACACTCCCAGAGGCAAAACTTCTTTATAGACACACAATCCATTTGTATTATCAAAAGATAAGAGGCAATATAAAAGACAGCTCAAACAGAGACATGACTGAAATACATTTAATGTAAAGTATATACATATGAGATGAGTAATGTAGGGTATGTAAACATTATATAAAGTGGCATTGTTTAAAGTGGCTAGTGATACATTTATTACATACATTTTTCCATTATTAAAGTGGCTAGAGTTGAGTCAGTATGTTGGCAGCAGCCACTCAATGTTAGTGATGGCTGTTTAACAGTCTGATGGCCTTGAGATAGAGGCTGTTTTTCAGTCTCTCAGTTCCCGCTTTGATGTACCTGTACTGACCTCGCCTTCTGGATGATAGCGGGGTGAACAGGCAGTGGCTCGGGTGGTTGTTGTCCTTGATGATCTTTTTGGCCTTCCTGTGACATCGGGTGGTGTAGGTGTCCTGGAGGGCAGGTAGTTTGCCCCCGGTGATGCGTTGTGCAGATCTCACTACCCTCTGGAGAGCCTTACGGTTGTGGGTGATACAGCCTGACAGGATGCTCTCGATTGTGCATCTGTAAAAGTTTGTAAGTGTTTTTGGTTACAAGCCGAATTTCTTCAGCCTCCTGAGATGAAGTGGTGCTGCTGCACCTTCTTCACCACACTGTCTGTGTGGGTGGACCATTTCAGTTTGTCTGTGATGTGTACGCCGAGGAACTTAGAACTTTCCACCCACCCCACTACTGTCCCGTCGATGTGGATAGGGGGCTGCTCCCTCTGCTGTTTCCTGAAGTCCACCATCATCTCCTTTGTTTTGTTGACATTGAGTGTGAGGTTATTTTCCTGACACCACACTCCGAGGGCCCTCACCTCCTCCCTGTAGGCTGGCTCGTCGTTGTTGGTAATCAAGCCTACCACTGTAGTGTCGTCTGCAAACTTGATGATTGAGTTGGAGGCGTGCATGGCCACGCAGTCATGGGTGAACAGGGAGTACAGGAGAGGGCTGAGAACGCACCCTTGTGGGGCCCCAGTGTTGAGGATCAGCGGGTTGGAGATGTTGTTACCTACCCTCACCACCTGGGGGCGGCCCGTCAGGAAGTCCAGGACCCAGTTGCACAGGGCGGGGTCGAGACCCAGGGTCTCGAGTTAAATGACGAGTTTGGAGGGTACTATGGTGTTAAATGCTGAGCTGTAGTTGATGAACAGCATTCTTACATAGGTATTCCTCTAGTCCAGATGGGTTAGGGCAGTGTGATTGCGATTGCGTCGTCTGTGGACCTATTGGGGCGGTAAGCAAATTGGAGTGGGTCTAGGGTGTCAGGTAGGGTGGAGGTGATATGGTCCTTGACTAGTCTCTCAAAGCACTTCATGATGACAGAAGTGAGTGCTACGGGGCGGTAGTCATTTAGCTCAGTTACATTAGCTTTCTTGGGAACAAGAACAATGGTGGCCCTCTTGAAGCATGTGGGAACAGCAGACTGGGATAAGGATTGATTGAAWATGTCGGTAAACACACCAGCCAGCTGATCTGCGCATGCTCTGAGGACGCGGCTGGGGATGCCGTCTGGGCCTGCCGCCTTGCGAGGGATAACACGTTTAAATGTTTTACTCACGTTGGCTGCAGTGACCATATTTACATATTTAAAAAAAATCTCAAACAGTTGGTCACAATATCATATAAACTCTTATGCTATGCATTTATCATAGTCACTTTACGTCTACCTACATGTACACTACCGGTCAAAAGTTTTAGAACACCTACTCATTCAATGGGTTTTTCTTTATTTTTACTATTTTCTACATTGTAGAATAATAGTTAAGACATCAAAACTATGAAATAACACAAAGAATCATGTAGTAACCAAAAAAAGTATCCTCTGAACAGTTGATGTTGAGATGTGTCTGTTACTTGAACTCTGTGAAGCATTTATTTGGGCTGCAATTTCTGAGGCTGGTAACTCTAATGAACGTATCCTCTGCAGCAGAGGTAACTCTGGGTCTTCCTTTCCTGTGGCGGTCCATATGAGAGCCATTTTTATCATATTGCTTGATGGTTTTTGCACTTGAAGAGACTTTCAAATTTCTTGAAATGTTCCGTATTGCAATGTTTACCCCCCCGCCCAAAAAAAGCCTCTTGTTGATGTTGGTCACATTACTGATAACCAATATAAGATAGTCATGCTGCACGCACTGTGCAGTTCCAAAATAATCCAAATGGTGGCATCCTAAACGCCAAATTAATGTTTTGCATGAGAAAATATCTGCTGAATTGGAGAATCGCTTCTTGAATCGGGGCTACAGCGTTCAGGTCCTGAAAGATGCAGGTATAAGGACTGGATTACTTGACAGAGAGAACTTGTTGCGAAGGGGAGTGCCTCGTGATACATCAGAGTGTATTTTGTTACAAAATACAGCACTGAACATTAAAAGAATCATTAAAAATAATTGGGGAATCATCCAAAGTGATAGGCTACTACACCAAGTRTTTCCTGAGCCACAAGTCATAAGCTTTAAGAGATGTCCTACCCTAAATGACAAATTAGTCCACAGTTACCTTCCGGGTGACTCTCAAAAAACTTGGCTTGACCACAAACCCAAGGGCTCTTTTAAATGTAACCAGTGCAACCATTGCAGAAATATTGCACAGAAAAAGTATTTTGTTGACACAGCTTCCAAAATGGAGTATTACGTCAAGCATTTCATTAACTGCAAAACCACTCATGTCATCTATAGATTGGAATGTGGCATGGCAACTCCATGGCAACCCTGCGTCCCTACAAGCTATGGGTATTGATCATATTCCGGCCTCTATTAGAAAAAGGGACCGTCTTAAACAGTTAAACCAAAGGGAACGTTTTTGGATTTACAAACTACAGGCCACTAAATACCCTGGTTTAAATGAAGATATGGATTTTTCACTCTTCCTGTAGGGTTGTGATAGGTCCATTTGCTGTCATCTAGTGGGCATTTTGCTCAATTGCCCTCAGCTATGTTTAGACTGTTGTTGTTCATGTTTGGCTGTGTTCTAGTGTACTATGGAATATATTGCTTTCTTATTCTTGACACTTCTCCCAGTCATATTTAAGGTTAGAACTACCTTTCTAAGTGTTCTGATACTTCTAGCTTGGAGTTGTATTTTTATGATAACATAGCTACAGTATTTCACTTTTTAATGTGTATAGTATTGCTTACTAGGTGTGTCCAATCAATTTTGTAACCACTCCCTCTTCAAATTAGGGCTAACTGGAAAAGCTGTTCAAAAGAGGACATTGTATTATTTCTTTGTACCCTCTGACGAAGACCATGCAGCCGAAATGCGTCGGATTTTTATAACCTTGTTTCTATTGAACATGCCATACAAATAAAGGCATTTTAGTTAATTATATGAAGAGTGCCTTGGTCCTCCTTTCTTTTTGATAAATATTCACAATGTTTGCGAGTTATATTACACACAACTAGGATGTTAGTCCGTCCATAAAGATGAGTAATTAAACAAAATTAAAATGTAGGTGCAAACTTGTTTATGACTTCACTCTTTCCCAAGCGTGTTAGTATGTATATCTTTGTCAATTGTCATGATGCATTCTGTCTTGGGTCATTGGGCTCCTAAACCAGGTATGTAGATGTCTTAATGCACTGAAGATCTGGTAACTGGGATTGTCAGTGTGGCCTGTATGATTGCCTTCAGTGATGTGAACATATCAGGGTCTAACAATTTATACACACAGGACATGTCAGAAGTGGCGTCATTCTTTTTTTGAGAGGTAATGTTTACCAAGGACTACTTCCTCTGGCTTGAGAGGAATATGCGATATTTGTCTTGTGTGGGCCTCCCCTCTCTCTACGTACTCGCTCTGTCCTGACAGCTCCCCTCTCTTCCTTGATGTTAGGTTCTGGTTTCCTGGATCTCCTATATTATTACAGAGACGGGAGAGTATCAGTGCCGTAGCAATATGGAGTGTTCTGAACAGACAAACACACACAGAAGCAATTTACGCACACACACACAATATGAACAACGGGCAAATAATGTTTACCTGAATTGAGCTAAAGGTCAAATCTGCGATAATTTCGGGGCCATGGGATCCGGGGGGTCAGGGGTGGTCTGCCAGGCATTAGAATGACAACCCAACTCGGGATGAGGAGGGGTTTTAGCGGGTGGAATAGTAGGGACCAAATGGAGGTTTACTTAGTAGCAATGCAAATATCATGGTACAGCTATATAGACACTCAATCATCATGTTACTTTTTAATTATACATTTACAAACATATATTATGATAAATAGAATTGAAACTTGTCTCATTATGATAATTGGTGAAATAAGTATAGCCAGTTATAATTATAATGGCTTAGCAGATAATAAGAAAAGACGATCCGTATTTACCTGGCTAAAAGAGAAGGAACAGGAAACTCATTCAACAATTTTAGATGAAGTTATGTGGAAAAATAACTATTTCTCCCATGGGCAAAGGCATTCAAAAGGGGTGATGATCTTAATTAACAGTAATTTTGATCCAAATGTGCAAATTGTCCAAACAGATCATCAAAGTAGATGGATTATTTTAAATACGTTATTGGACAATAAACAGATATGGCTTATATGGTCCAAATAATGATGATCGAAGCTTTGAAAAAATATATAAGAATTTATCAGCACTACAAGCAACACTAGACTATTATTATGGTGGGGGATTTTAATACGGTTTTAAATACCTCTATGGACAGTGAAGGAAATCTCACTACAAACTATCACCTCGAAGGCACCTTAAAAATCTTATGCTGCAGTCCGATATCGGGACTGATATGACAACAGCCAGTCCAAGTGCAGGGCGCCAAATTCAAAAACCAGAAATCTCATAATTAAAATTCCTCAGACATTCATGTGTCATATCATTTTAAAGGTAATCTTGTTGTTAATCCACCAAAGTGTCCGATTTCAAAATGGCTTTTCAGCGAAAGCACTACAAACGATTATGTTAGGTCACCACAAACCCAAAATAATCATAGCCTATTTTCCAGCTAAATATAGCTTCACAAAAAGAATAGAGATAAAATGAATCACTACCCTTCGATTATTTTCATCAGATGACACTCATAGGACTTCATGTTACACAATACTGCATGTTTTGTTTGATTAAATTCATATTTATATCAAAAAATCAGAGTTTACATTGAGACGACTAGATTCACTGTTGCAAAAACATCAAGACTTTGCATAGCCACATCGTTTCAACAGAAATACTCATCATAAATATAGATGATAATAAGTTATACACATGTAATTATAGATATACCTCTCCTTAATGCAACCGCTATGTCAGATTTCAAAAAACCTTTACGGAAAAATATTGCACGCTATAATCTGAGACGGCGCTCAATAGTAGCATACCACAGCTGCAAAGATGGCGTCCCTATAACAATAAAATACATGATAAATATTCCATTACCTTTGTGATCTAGATCAGAAAGCACACCAGGAATCCCAGGTCCACAATAAATGTTTGTTTTGTTCGAAAAAATCCGTTATTTATGTCCAAATACCTTCTTTTGTTAGCGCGTCTGGTTTACATATCCAAATGCTAATTCTGGTCAGCGTTATATCGGACAAAAACTTCAAATGTGATACTACGCGGTAGAAGAAACATTTCAAACTAAGTACTGAATCAATCATTAGGATGTTTTTAACATATAGCTTCAATAAAGTTCCAACCGGAGTATTCTTTTTGTCTGCGAGAGCAGATGAAAGTCAGTGCCTTGCATGAAGAAAAGGCATGATCAGGGCATGGCTGCTTGATGGACACCTGACTGATTCTGCTCTCATTCTCTCCCACAACATCATAGAAGTCTCATTGGAATTTCTATTGATTGCTGACATCTAGTGGAYCCCCTAGGCAGTGCAACATCATTCCTAACTCAATTGGATTTCTTAAGGGACTCTGGTGAATACAGACAAGCTCAGATTTCTGACTTCCTGTTTTGATTTCAACTCAGAATTTTGCCTGCCAATATGAGTTCTGTTAATCTCACAGACATCATTCAAACAGTTTTAGAAACTTTGGAGTGTTTTCTATCCAATACTAATAATAKTATGCAAATATTAGGAACTATGACTGAGGAGCAGGCCGTTTGAAATGGGCACCTTTCATCCAAGCTACTCAATACTGCCCCTTCAGCCATAAGAAGTTTTAAGGAAATCATGAATGTCATGGATATATTGGAATTAGTGGATATATAATACCCTGACCTAGTGAGATATACATGGCAGAGGCTTAATCAAGCTAGTCATCTTGATTACTTTCTTATGTCATTCTCTCTGGCACAAAAAGTGTTGATAGGGGACAGAATGCGGTCGGATCATCACATAATTGGAATATATATTACTCTTACAGAATTTCCACGTGGGCGAGGATATTGGAAAGTTAATCAAAGCCAACTGGATGATAACTTGTTTATAAATTATTCTGTCCTAGTTACATACTTTTTCCGACATAACATAGGTACAGCAGATCCCCTTATTGCATACGACACTTTTACATGTGCCTTTAGAGGCCATGCAATTCAGTATTCATCTATAAAACAAAAGAAATGTAGGTCAAAAGAGTCCATATTAACAAAGGAAATTGAAGGACTAACAGTACAGTTAGATAACAATAAAAACTGTACCATAGAGGCACAGAATAAGTTAGAGGAAAAACAAAAAGAAATGGAGGAACTTATTCAAGAAAGATCCAGTGTAATATATTATAAAAAATAAAGCGAACTGGACGGAATATTGGGAAAAATGCACCAAATTATTTTTCAATGTTCAACATAGAAATGCTACCAAAAAAATGTATTGAAACTTGTTACAAATGATGGAGTCAGGCATGATTCACCGAACAATATTTTTAAGGAGGAAGTAAAGTGCTTCAAGCATATGTTTTTGTTTCAGTCTCCTCCATCTCCACTAACCGAAACTAATTGTATGGATTTTTTTCCGATTAATAATGTAAAATTAACATCTGTGCAGAAAGACTCATGTGAAGGCCAAATTACAGAGGAGGAACTTCTTGATGCAATTAAAGCCTTTAAGTCCGGGAAAACTCCAGGGCTGAGTGGCATACCAGTGGAAGTATACAAAACTTGTTTTCATATACTCAGAGGACCATTATTAGCATGTTTAACCACTGCTATATCAATGGTAGATTATTGGACACGCAACAAGAAGGTCTGATTTCATTATTACTGAAACAGGATCCAAGTGGTGTGTATATATAAAGATCCAGTCCATAAAAAAAATGGAGGCCTCACAATTCAATGTTGTAATGCAGAAATTCCAGCTAAATGCTTGGCACATAGAATTAAAAAGGTATTGTCAGATATTATTCATTCGAATCAGACAAGTTTTTTACATGGACGATACATTGGAGATAATATAAGACAAGTACTGGAAACAATAGAATACTATGAAATATCGGGGAAACCAGGCCTGGTTTTCATAGCTGATTTTGAAAAGGCAACTGGAGTTTATATATAAATGCCTGGAATATTTCAATTTTGGAGAATCTCTTATAAAATGGGTTCAAGTTATGTATAGTAACCCTAGGTGTAAAATAGTAAATAATGGCTACATCTCAAAAAGTTTTAAACTGTCAAGAGGAGTAAAACAAGGTTGGTCCACTATCGGCAAATCTATTTATTATTGCCATCAAAATGTTAGCTTTTAAAATTAGATCCAACAATAAAATTAAGGGATTAGAAATCCGTGGCTTAAAATCAAAGNCAAATCTATTTATTATTGCCATCAAAATGTTAGCTTTTAAAATTAGATCCAACAATAAAATTAAGGGATTAGAAATCCGTGGCTTAAAATCAAAGGTGTCATTGTACGCTGATAAGTCATGTTTTCTTTTTAAACCACAATTAGAATCCCACCACAGCCTCATAGAGAATCTAGATACTTTTTCTAACCTCTCTGGATTAAAACCAAATTATGATAAGTGTACTATATTACGTATTGGATCACAAAAAAATTCAACTTTTACATTACCGTGAAGTTTACCAAAAAAATGGTCTGACGGGAATGTGGACATACTCGGGATCCATATCCCAAAAGAAAGAAATGATCTCACTCCAATACATTTTTATAGAAAGTTAGCAAAAATAGATAAGATCTTGCTACCATGGAAAAGAAAATACCTGTCTATCTGTGGAAAAATCACCCTGATTAACACCTAGTGACCTGTTTTTAAATTATATGAACAAAAAAACATTATTTTTTGGGAATGGCAAGCCAGACAAAATTAAAAGGGCCTATTTCTATAATGAATATGAATTCTGAGGGCAGAAATTATTAAATATTAAAGCATGAGACCTCTCACTAAATGCACCAGTCATACAAAAGTTATACTTAAGTCTGAAATGGTTCTCTAGTAAATTAGTAAGAATGTCTCACCCCAAGTTCAAAAATGGCCTTTTTCCCTTTATTCAGAATACAACTGCTTACTTTCAGTTATTTGAAAACTAAATAACTTCCAAAATATCGTTATTTTTTAAACAAGCCTTAGAAAGTTGGTTGCAATTTCAGTTTAATCCACCTGAAAAGACAGAACATATAATACAACAAATATTGTGGTTAAACTCAAATATACAATTATTTTWAATTTTTTWAAAGTATTTTTCAATTAAAAAGAAGGTATAATCTCCGTAAATTATATCGTAAATAGGACTGGTGGAGTTATGTCACACATGCAGCTAACACAGACATATGCAAATGTCTGCTCTACCCAAAATTATAACCAACTAATTGCAGCATTACCACAAAAATGGAAAAGGAAAGTGGAAAGGGGGAAAAAGTAAGGAACTTGTCTGTCGGCCCAAGACCAAAAATGGTTAAAGAAAATATATACCAATTTCATTTAAGGACCAAAAAATTGACATTTAAATTGCAAAATAGTTGGGAAGAGATTTGATGTACCGATTCCATGGCACATGGTTTATTAATTGACATGCAAAACGACGCCGGATTCAAAACGTATAATTTTTCAATTTAAATTATTATACAAAATTCCTGCAACCGATAGAATGTTATATATATATATATATATATATCTTCCCAACTGTGCAGATTTTGCTGCGAGGGGGCAGAGTCATTAGATCATTTATTTTGGTTCTGTCCATATGTAGCTTGTTTTTGGTCACAGGTTTAGGAATGGCTGAAGAATTGCAACATTTACCTAGAACTAACGCTGCAGATAGCAATACTGGGTGATTTGAAAAGTCATAGTCAATTGATCATTAATATAATAATTATTTTAGCAAAAACGTTTATCTTTAATTTATAATCTGTAGAAGCTATGAGAATAGAAAGGTTCAGTACTTTTGTGAAGCATCACAGCACAGTTGAAAAATATATAGCAAATAAAAATCCAAAATGTATGGTGTTAAGAGATAGATAGATACAGTGGGAGAACAAGTATTTGATACACTGCCGATTTTGCAGGTTTTCCTACTTACAAAGCATGTAGAATTCTGTAATTTTTTATCATAGGTACACTTCAACTGTGAGAGACGGAATCTAAAACAAAAATCCAGAAAATCACATTGTATGATTTTTAAGTAATTAATTAGCATTTTATTGCAAGACATAAGTATTTGATCACCTACCAACCAGTAAGAATTCCGGCTCTCACAGACCTGTTAGTTTTTCTTTAAGAAGCCCTCCTGTTCTCCACTCATTACCTGTATTAACTGCACCTGTTTGAACTCGTTACCTGTATAAAAGACACCTGTCCACACACTCAATCAAACAGACTCCAACCTCTCCACAATGGCCAAGACCAGAGAGCTGTGTAAGGACATCAAGGATAAAATTGCATTGCTGCAAAGGGTGTCTCTACAAAGTATTAACTTTGGGGGTGGTGAATAGTTATGCATGCTCAAGTCTCTTTTTTTTTCTTGTCTGTTTCACAATGAAAAATATTTGCATCTTCAAAGTGGTAGGCATGTTGTGTAAATCAAATGATTCAAACCCCACAAAAAAATCTATTTTAATTCCAGGTTGTAAGGCAACATAATAGAAAAATGCGAAGGGGTGAATACTTTCGCAAGCCACAACATTTCTGAACCTATGTCACGTCCTGACCATAGTTCTTGTGTGTTTGCTTGTTTCGTGTTGGTCAGGACGTGAACTGGGTGGAATTCATGGTTGTGTGTCTAGTTTGTCTGTTTCTATGTTCAGCCTAATATGGTTCTCAATCAGAGGCAGCTGTCTATCGTTGTCCCTAAATGAGAATCATATATAGGTGGCTTGTTTTGTGTTGGGGATTTGTGGGTAATTGTCTATGTCTATGTTGCATTGTTGCACGTAAGTTTGTTTAGCTTCACGATCGTTTTGTGTTTTGTTCGTTTGTAAGTGTTTTTTGTTTTCTTCATTAAAGAAGAAGTATTTCTCTCACGCTGCGCCTTGGTCCACTCTTCTCATCAAGATGATCCTGACAGAATTACCCACCACAACAGGACCAAGCAGCGTATTCAAGGCAGCAGCAGCAAACGCAGGATTACAGGAATTGGGAGGAAATTCTGGACAGCGAAAACCAGGAGAATATCGCCCCCCCAAAAGCTGAGCTGGAGGCAGCGAAAGCAGAGAGGCGGCGTTTTGAGGAGCTAGCACGGAAGCAGGAGAAGGATCTGGGCTATACTACCTGGGAGGAGATCGACAGGGCGGCGATCGACCCAAGGAGAGTGCCGGAGCCCGCCTGGGATTCTCTGGCGCAGTGTGAGGAGGGATACCGGCGAATGGAGGCAGCACGACGACGCGGTAGGAAGCCTGTAAGGTCAAGCCCAAAAATGTCTTGGGGGGGGGGGGGGGGGGGGCTAAAGGGTAGTGTGGATCTTACCGTGGAGAGCGAGAGTACGGCAGACACCGTGTTATGCGGTAAGCGCACAGTGTCTCCTGTACGTGTGCATAGCCCGGTGCGGTTATTCCACCTCCCTGCCACTGGCAGGGCTAGATTGGGCATTGAGCCAGGTGCCATGAAGCCGGCTCAACGCGTCTGGTCTCCAGTGCGTCTCCTCGGGCCGGCATACATGGCACCAGCCTTACGCATGTGTTCCCCGGTCCGCCTACACAGCCAGTGCGGGTTATTCCACCTCCCCGCACTGGTCGGGGCTACGGGGAGCATACAACCAGGTAAGGTTGGGCAGGCTCAGTGCTCAAGGGAGCCAGTACGCCTGCACGGTCGGTATATCCGGCGCCACCTCCCCGCCCCAGCCAGTACCACCAGTGCCAACACCACGCACCAGGCTTCCTGTGCGTCTCCAGAGCCCTGTTTCTCCCTCCACGCACTAGCCCTATGGTGCGTGTCTCCAGCCCGGTACCACCAGTTCCGGCACCAAGCCTCCTGTGCGTCTCCAGAGTCCTCTGCGCCCTGTTGCTGCTCCCCGCACTAGCCTTAAGGTGCGTGTCCTTAGCCCGGGACCGTCTAGTTCCGGCACCACGACCAGGCCTACAGTGCGCCTCAGCCGGCCAGAGTCTGCCGTCTGCCCAGCGGCGCCTGAACTGCCCGTCTGTCCTGAGCCTTCAAAGCCGCCCGTCTGTCCTGAGCCTTCAAAGCCGCCCGTCTGTCCTGAGCTTCAAAGCCGCCCGTCTGTCCTGAGCCTTCAAAGCCGCCCGTCTGTCCTGAGCCTTCAGAGCGTCCGTCAGTCATGAGCCGCTAGAGCCGTCGCCAGACGGAGCGCTAGAGCCGTCCGCCAGACAGGAGCCCAGAGCCGTCCGCCAGAGACCGCCATCGCCAGCAGAGCCGCCAGAGCCTTCCGCCAGACAGGAGCGCCAGAGCTTCCGCCAGACAGGAGCCGCCAGAGCCTTCCGCCAGACAGCAGCCGCCAGAGCCTTCCGCCAGACAGAGCAGCCAGAGCCTTCGCCAGCAAGCAAGCCTTCAGCCAGCCATGAGCAGCCAGAGCCTTCAGCCAGCCATGAGCAGCCAGAGCCTTCAGCCAGCCATGAGCAGCCTGAGCTGCCCTCCAGTCATGAGCTGCCCTCCAGTCATGAGGCTGCCCTCCAGTCATGAGCTGCCCTCCAGTCATGAGCTGCCCTCCAGTCATGAGCTGCCATTAGTCCGGAGCGACCATTCAGTCCAGAGCTGCCTCTCTGTCTGGAGCTGCCCTTCAGTCCTTGAGCTGCCCCTCTGTCCTGAGCTGCCCTCTGTCCTGAGCTGCTACCCCTCTGTCCTGAGCGCCCCTCTGTCCTGAGCTCCTCTCTGTCCTGAGCTACCTCTCTGTCCTGAGCTATCTCCTCTATTTAAGGGGACCTTTGTGAAGTTCCTAGACCAGGGTCGGGGGCGAGGGTCGCCACTCAAAGGACGCTAAGGAGGGGGACAAAGACAATGGTGGACACCCTTTGCTGCAAGTCTCTTGGGGGATGTCTCTATAAATCTTGGCACATCTAGCCACTGGGATTTTTGCCCATGCTTCAAGGCAAAACTGCTCCAGTGCCTCCTCAAAGTTGGAGGGTTCCGCTGGTGTACAGAAATCTTTAAGTCATACCACAGATTCTCAATTGGATTGAGGTCTGAGCTTTGACTAGGCCATTCCAAGACATTTCAA